>NW_026038096.1:0-100000 GCF_023373825.1 Bactrocera dorsalis
GTTTGCGGGAAGCTATTCGTAAAAAGGGGCCGGAATTATGGGCCGATAACTCTTGGTTTTGCCACACGATAATACACCGTCGCGAGAGGTTTTCGCCAAATTTGCAATCAATATCGTGCCGCAACCATAATGTTCGTCTGATTTGGCTCCGTGAGACTTCTGGTTTTTCAAGGAAACTCAAAGAACCGTGAATAAGGTAAATCGTTTCGCGCATTGAAGGCTATTCCGGAAATTGACTTTAACAACTGTTTCGAGGTTTGAACAAAGTCTTACTATTTCTTGTTCATAGTACTACATGCCCCTGAAGTACGATAAAATTTTCAGCTGCATTCATTGCTGACTTTATGCGGGCGTTCAGGTTGGACGTGCCTTTATGAGCTTGGCAATTGTCCTTTGTTAAATTGTTGGCAAAAACGATATTAACAGGCATCGTTATATAATAGTATATCCAAAAATAAAAAGAACCTTAAAGGGTCGTCATTTAACAAGTTAGATGAAAATCCATTAAAGTACTAAAGGCTATCGCAAAATTCGAGTTTGGGAAGTGTTTCGACGATTAGAAGCGCTGACATAATATCGAATGGTGAATACGGGGCTAACTAGGCGTTGATGAATTTTCGGAATTAAAATTGTCCAAAACCAAAACTCTTTACTAAAAATTTTTTTTTGCTATGCTCTTAACCTCAGTTATTATTTTTATTGTCTCTTAGTGATATATACATGCGATTTAAGAATACACAACAACAGAGTTTCGGGCATGTTGAATTCCAACCACAAAAACGCTTTGAGAAACGTTTCGAATCGCTAAACAACAACAACAATGGCAATCGTCATCGCGGCGAGGTGAGTGCGAGTGATTTACTTTTGAGCTGAATCGATTAAATAATCACAATCTTAACTGTATACAATATGCAAGGGCATTTCAAGCGTGACTTGAGCAAATGCAAATTTTCTCTACGCATGCGCACAAAGCGCATCCAAACACTTAATGTGAATTTTGAATGAAATTTCACATATTTCATTGCAGATCGTATGGGCTGATGCGACGGGCGGTTATGGTGAGCACCATTGGGATTTGACGCAAGGAAAACTGCAGTGAGGCGCCACCGAAACGTGACTTTACGCAATTCTTAAGTATTTATGCTAACACAATTAGAAGGTAACAAAAAAAAAAAAATCCATTTGATATGCAAATATGATTTAATGAGCGTTAGTGTATCAGAATATGTGTGTATATTAATAAAAAGAGAGAGTGAGAGAAATGGAAACAGAAAATGCAATACAATGCAAAAACAAAAATAAAAAATTATCTTCAAGAATTGCATGCTTCATTTGCATTAGAATGTTGGATAGTTGGGCGCCTATCAAAGAAGCGCTTACAGCCAAAAATGCAGCCGAGTACGAGAGTAGGGGTAAGGAGTGCAGTTAAAGGTGAAGCTGTAAATTACTACCGCTACTGAGTTTCTATTTATTTACAGTTTGTTTCTCACGCCAAAAGTGGTCAGTCAAGTTTTGCGATGATAAAAGGTCAATTCGGGTGGATAGATGGGCGATCGGTCGGTCGGTTTGTCAGTTGGTAAGACGGTTTGTCGCCGCGCGCCAAGTAAACGTGGTAACTAGGACACTCACCGAAAGGAAAACCAGTTCTAGAAGATGATTATAAATCTTCTAAGGTGATGCGGCATTAATTTTGTTACGAGGACGACGGTCATACATATGTATGTATGTAGCACTGCAATGGCTATGCAAATGAGGCCAAGTTAAAGCTAGTCCAGACACAAGTAGTACTCTTCTTAAGGGTTGCACGCGCTGCTAAGCTATCATTACAAGAGTAGGTTACCTGTGTGCAAGTTATTGTAACTTCTGTAAAAATAAATGTTGTAATGTCTTGGACGCTTTGGTTTTTGTGTCCTTGCAACAGGGGCGGTTGTCCTTTTGTGCGTCGCCGCTGTCCGCGTAGCATTTGCATAAAGCAAAAACAACAATTGATCATATTCATATGTGTCTGTATAGATATGACACTTTCGTCCAGCTGTGCGTGCTTGCTGCCTGCCGGTCTTAATCCTACCGCAGGACATTGTCCGACTAAATTATTCAAAACAAATTTTCCGCTTGATTGCCACTTTGACATTTGTCCATCGTATCAATAATATTTCGTTGCTGATTTCTACACTTTACCCATATTACTAGACATATGCGCGCATGCGCCTGCTTCGCCGTCATGTCCTTATACCCTAACGCCGTCTAGAAGTTCATTTGCTCACCTTCTCGACTTCATTAATGTTCGCTGCATATGTGCCTTTGCTTAGCAGCTACCAAAGTAGCCTTTGGCCAGAACCGGTTTCTAGCTTCTAGCGTAGCTTTTGTGGGAAGTGACCCTCGCGCCGTAGCACATTGATAAGACAGTGCAATGGAAACCCTTTTCTTAATGTTTTACGTGTGAGATATTATGTACATATGTATCTCTGACGGCATACATATGTGTCCTTTTACAGCGCCAGCGTCAGCTCGAAAGGACATTCCAGCGCGTTTTATGTGTACACTTCGTTTGATCACTGTTATTGTTGTTGATTATTCTCCTGGCGATTGGACTTAATTTATGCGTTGAGAAATTTCGTGTGATTGTCTTGTCTTTCTTGCCTTGTCTATCCATGCCGTGTCTAGTCCGAACCGGTTTGACCGGTCCAGCTTGAGTTGGTGACCATGTTTAATATGCCAGTATATGTGCCTTGTGCATCGAATATCGCGATTTCGGGTTGGTTGATTTGACAATATGTATGTTCGGTATGCGTGTTTGTTGACACCAAATTGTCATGCATATGACTAAACATAGTGTGAGAACTTTTCTGCGATCTTTGTAATTTTATACATGCTCATCTCCTGCGGATCTGCGCTGCTCGAAGGCCAAATACTTGCCTAATTGACCGACTTATCAACTTGAGTGTGTGCTTCTTGTTTGTGTTTCGTGGTTGATTAACTAGCAGCGTCTCGCGACTCTGTTTATCCATTCTAAATGAAATCTTAACATTCAACTAAGCCACATTACTGAGAACGGTATGGATATCGTTAAATACAAAAACTATAGCTCGAGGTGTACTACAGCTTAGAATCTTGGACACTTAAGGGAGTATTCCACTTGTACTAAGTGTTGAGTTCCCAAAAATATAGTCTTGCAGAATATTTTCGGAAGTTTTTTTCAAACCCTCAAATTCATTTTAAACCTGCTTTCTATGTGGCTAACTTTTTCAAGCTAAGAAGTATTTAGAAAAACTAATATTATCTTCGACTTTTTTATAGACTCGATCATCCTCTAATTGGTTTTTATTACATCCAAAGCTGGAGTCTCTTACACTTTTTACAAGTCGACTCCGACTTGAAGCCTCAAAATCAGGTTCTTGTTAACTTTTACTCATTGGAAAGACCTAGGCTTTACTTTTTTCAGCTTCCTGCAGTAGACTTCGTATCGAATAACATTTCAACAGCTCATTGGGAATGGATACTTAGATTTGTCTTCGGCCATTCTCAGACTCTGAAGCTAACATATTTCACAATTTTTTATTATACTGACAGAGGGTCGAAATTGCCAAAAGCTTCAATACGAAAGCACCGATATGGATGATACATATGTATGTGAAAATTATAATACTACTACAACTTCCCCACTCTTTTCAACAAGCTTTAGTTAGCCTCAAGACTCCAACAAACGATTGGATGCTGATGCCTAATGAGCTCGGATTCAGGACTTTCAAAGAGCATACTCTTATGATATTTTTCAAGCACTAATCTGTAAGAAAGTGTGACGAGTTCTTTTGACTGAGTTCTGAAAAATACTCAATTTATTGAAAAAACACTTCCTACATTTGATGAATAGACTAAACAGTGACTTATAAGACTTTAGAATTGAGACCGCAGTTGATAGCAGTTAAAACAGATCTTATATGTTATACCATCTTTCTCTGTTTAACATATGATCCTATAAATGAAAATAACTTCAGATATTTGATACCATTAAAAGAAGTGTCGCACCTTTGTTCTAAGTAAATGTTTCAATCCTAACTTCGAAGTTGTAGATGGTTCCTTCTTAATCCTGTGATCAGTATTAATTAAAATTAAAATTTTAGGTAGTAAATCTAACCGAATGTGTAATTCAAAACTGTCTTCTCTCGGTGAACAGTGAACACACCTTATTTATTGGTTCGGAGGCCGCCTAGAGGCAGAGTAGTTCCCCAAACAGAGGTGTATTTTTAAATAAAACGGAGCAGGATATATATCCAAGCAATCAGTATCAATTCGGCAGCTTTCTATAGAACTGATTAGAACTTAAAGAAGTAAAGAAGGTAAAATAATGGAAATCGTCGAGTCCGACTACCAAGTAAGGACTATTTTCATTTCCCAGAAGCTAAACAATACACATAAGGCTGAATGCCAAAAGAAGATAGAAGTATGGGTGCCACACGAGTTAACGAACGAATAACTTTTTGATCAAATTTCCATCTGCGAATCGCTGCTGAGTCCCAACAAAATGGATCCTATTTCTAAAGCGTTTGGTTAATACTGATAATCAGGCTCTGATGTTTCAGGCTACCTGGCGCGGAACCGGCAATTCAAGTAAGAAGCTAGGCCGATGTTGTATAAGTGCTTCTTCAGCTTGCTGTGCCCAGAGAGAGTTTAGTGCGTGGTCCTGCGACTCCTGCACCGATTCCCACCCACGTTTTCGAGTTGTCAGTTTACCACTAGAATGTACTATCCCTAAGCAGTAGCTCGAGAATGGAATCATTCCATTCTGCCTTGCTGTCAAGGGTAACCTTCTTGGTGAAGTTAACCCTTTTGGTAATGCAGTCCCTTGGGAGAAGGGCCAATGGTATTGTAACTCTTCCATCCGCTTTGTTGGAGAATACCACGCCCTTTTTCTATCATTTATAGCAGTGTGTGCTTGGCTGCCAGACCAGATGATATAGTGTGAGCTCAAGCATGGATGACAGCATCTAGTGAAAACAGTCGTAATCAAATCGTGGGGAACTGGCGTAAAATGTGATCTAGCCAGGATTGACAGAAAGTAAGTTTTTTTTATATATTTGGTGGGACTGGCATAGAATAATCTTCTACGACCAAACTCTTAATTTGGACCTCTACAATAATAATTGGACCGTCTGAATTTAGCAATCGCACAGAAGTGTCCAACTATGGGAATGGGAGATAACACCAGTTCACACACAACGATAGTGACTCGCCATAATCTTCGAGAGCTTGGTGAGCAGATTCTTATACATCCACCATCTTATAGTCCAGCCAAATGATTACTGTAAGTTCCCGCCTAATGTGAATGATTTTGGTGGTGAAAAATTTGCCTCAAGAGATGCCTGTGAAAAGGGATGCCTGTGAATAGGGACGAGGGCTTCCATGACCTTGATATTAGGAAATTACCTTCACATGGATATGGGATCATTCTAAATTGCAAAATAAAACCGACCAGTATCTTCATCGCAGATAAAAGTTGAACCCACCACTTTCCACATAACATTCCCGATCATTACATGTTTTTTCATTTAATTTATTTCGATTAAAAAATTCTATAAGCACTTAAATTAAAATTTCATACAATCCATATAATGTTTCGAACAAAGGATGATTTAAATAAAGTGTAACCTATGATGAAAATGAAAATAAGTGTTATTATGCACATACCGCACACAACGCGCGAACATCGCGTACGGTTCTAGACCACAATATAGTAAGTCAAAGTGGACTACCAAAAATCGACTCTATCCGTGAGCTAAGCTCAACTCACACAACGGCACGTTTAAACCCATCTACTGCTGGTATTGCTGATGATACTGTGGCTGTTGCTGATGATATTGCTGCGAAGGCTTCAGCGCATAATCCTGCGATTTGTGAGTTTGACGCACCAATGGCTGCGGAGCAGGCGTGGGTATTTTGACAACAATATCGGTGGGCTCACGAATAACTTCGGCCTTGAAACCTTCTTTAGGATCGGCTGTGTATTTAACGGTACGTATGAAACCATCCGAATCGACCACGGAATAGCTGCCTTTGATCACCGAACCGTCGCGTATTTCCTTGCGGTTTTGATAGTTGGTGAATTCATCGTCTTTAACGTCGAAACCGAATTGGTAGGAAGAGTTTTGCTGTAAGACGAAAAGAAAAGAAAAAAATGTTATCATTAAATCTTTGCATAAATTGAAAGCACCAAAAACATGGACAAATAAATATAGACCATATTGCGATATGTTAATTTCTGCTTAATGACCCAAAAAACGCACCGTCGGCTGTCGCCTAATGGGCGCATGCGCTTGCACATAATTAATGTGTAGGCTGTGGAGTTTGCACGCGCTGTGCGTGCACCGTTTCAAAAGTGTCCCAGTCTGGTGGAATTGAGAAATCGGCGCGTACCCACCCAACGTTGGATTGCATCATTAGACGCACAAAGCGCATGCGCCACAACAACACACACGCGCGCACATACCGTATTGCATTTGCATTGCACGCTGAACTGGGCTAACGGTAACAACGTGGGCCTGCAGCATTCACCGACAACGCCACCGTCACTGCGGGGCTAGCTGCAATGCTCGCCACACCGGCTGGCTGGTCGAGTGTAAGATTGGCTGGCGAGCACACTGCTGCCACCCGCCACCCCCCGCTACGTGCACACGGCTGGGTGCTATGGATTACCCGTGCGCACAGTTAGACAGTGCGATGTGGCGCGAATACATACAAATGTTGCGTACGATTTCAAAACGCCAGTCTCATTTTATATGTACGTTCACTAGTGAAAGTGTTGTAACGGTAACAATATCGAGATGCCGCGCACATACTCCGGCCGCCGGCGGTGCAATATAATTTTCAGCAACACTACGAATATTCGTACGAGTTACGCAAGTAGATTGGTATTTATTGCAAGAGTCACGAGGTGACGCTGCCACAGCTGCATACCAATCATCTGCGCATGCGCGCTTAATATTTTTGCCTACTGGAGAGCGCAAGCATATTTTGTCTTTCTTTTGCGCTAATAATTCAGCTAGTTATAATATTTGGTCGAGATTTGATTATAATTACTGGTATGTTAATTGCTGGAGGAAGCTATACAGACTTCGGAATGTTTAACAAGTTTTACGAGCAGCATTTTGGCTTAGAATGGCAATTTATCAGTCAGATCCTAATTTATTTTATAACTTTGTAAATATTGCTTCGACTAAGACTCATCACTATCGTATTAGAATTCACTGCGGCTTTAGACATTCTCATGACGTTTACTGATTCAACCAAATCGGTCTCTTCATTTTATTTTTTAACGCGCAGGGAAGAGGTCTTGTCCACGGATTTTAGAACAATTAAGAAAACCAAAAGCAATATCGATCGGTGATAGATTATTTTTTTGCATAAAAATCGCATAGTGAAATCAAGGAACGCTTTGATCCTGTATATGATGACTTTCCTCCTTCGGTGGCGCCTGCCAAAAAAATGTTTATTGAATGTCAAACTCATCACAAGTCGATTTTCGATGAGTCACTCTCAGGTGATACGAAATCGACTATCATAGACGATGACGTGATAAAAGTCACGTTCCCACCACAGTCGGATCTACGTAACCGGAGCAGACCCGGACTTTTATCCGGCCAAGAACTTTTAACTCGGCAGAATTCCACTACAGCACGTGATAAAAGTCCATGATCCCGTATTGCCTGCGTCACTTTTTGATTATTGACAAAGTATGAATCAACCGCACATCAGTAATCAAAGATTTCGAAGAAGACAAAGACTGACGATCGGTCGCAAGGAATTGGCCAATGCTTTCTGGGTATTCTCTGCATCCACTAACTGTAGGAGAGCCAAACGGTTACATGGCTTAACTATTCGATACTGTTTCTTTTTCTAGGAAGAAGATGGAGATTGCAAGTTTAGCTAGGTCCTTTTCCACTTGGCCTTTCTAAAGGGGTGGACGTCTTCCTCTTCCACTACTTTCCCCCAGCGGGTACTGCGTCGAAAACGTATTTTTCAGACGACGGAGTTGAATCATCGCTGGGTCAATTATTTTGAGCTAAAAGAAAGCAATGTTGATAAAGAAATCGACCTCTTTCCAAATACTTATTGAACCACCCTTATAGTCACCCATTGAAGTCGCTCGTCTGTGGCCGTCACCAACGAAGCGCTTAAATATCAACAACAGTTTACCACAAGTTTCCACTTTAAATTTAATATTTTTTATTTTTACAAAAACGTAAAATGTTCACTAAATTGTTTTGAGTCTCCTTGAATTGGCATTGAGTAGTAGTAGTTAATTACATACAAATTTTATTACAAACAAAAAACGAAACGGTATGCATCCGCGCGTTTACACACCAGCAATTGTCGGCGCTTTGCAAAGAGTGCGCATAAATCTTGGCCTGTGTTGCAAGTTCGCGATGCCACAACAGCGCACACCCACAATCTCTGATTGCGGCAGAACAAGCATGAAAATACAATGCCAGCGCCGGGTTCAGAACGCCCCGCAGTCAATTACAACGGAGCTATAAATAAGCCAAGAAAGGTCAAATTGGCGTGTTGGAACGCCAACGCCATTTATATATGTATATACATGCATATGTATACACCAATACATGGACATACAAGCACAGATACAGAGATAATGCATATAATAATGAAAAGATCTGGCCCATTGCATTAACTGATACGATGTTTTATTGGACCAGAAGTGGGTTAAGGTAGTTGCTAAGCCGCTCTCGCACAACACACGCTCACGCTCAATGCATCAGCGCCTAACAATTATCCATTATTGACAATAATACCGTTGACTTTTTACATGTATACCCTGAACAGGGTATTTAAGTGTGTAGCAACCAGCTAAGTCGATTTAATCATCAGTTTTTGAGATATCGGTTTGAAATTTGGCAAACTCCAATTTCATTTGTGGAATCGCCGTTAACGGATAACTATAGGTTATGGCTATCATTTTGACTGACCGAATAAACTTAAGTCCTGGGATGAAAAACTTTTTTATTTGTTAACGTGCCTTCTCAAAATTTGGCATAAATTATTGTCGAAGGCAAGCCTACAGTCCGAACATATTATACAGATCGAACCCCTAACTATCATACAAACTGACCGATCAAAATCAAGAAGAAGATCTTTTTTATGATGCTTTTAGGCTTTTGGAAAAACGACCATGTAGGGTATTATAGCATCCGCTCCATCGAAGTTAACTTTTTTCTTTTACTTTTTTATTCATTTTTAACTCTTTTTTGTCTTTTTCTTTCTACACCGTCTTGGGTTTGGCCGGAGAATGGCCAGAATGCCCACTACCATACATACATACACCTTTTAATAGTAAAAATAACTTCAACAGACCATACAACAACAAGAGCGACAAAAAAATTCGACAGCATTACAGCAGGAATTCAAAGGAACGGAACTTCGAATGTTTGGCGTGCTGGATTTAGAATGTCTAGCGCTTGGTGTTGTGCAAAGCAGCAGCAATGTTGTCAAGCAAGTTTCGATTTCAACCCAAAAATAATTGAATTTAAAGCACGTTGGCAAAAATGAAGCACTAAAGAAAAACAACGACAACAAAAAGCAAAACAAAATGAATGAAATCATTTACTGTCATATACTACATGACAACAACAATTGCTTTTTAACGAGTAAAAGGAGGCTAATTGTGATTTACCGTTGTAGGCGATGTATTGCTGCGATATCAGAATGCACATACATACAAACTGCTGCACCAGACATCAAGTATACAAACATAGATATGTCTGCGAAACTATTAAGGCGTTGAGAGCAATGACTGTTTAAAATTCTAACTTATTATGTTTTAATTATAGCTCCAACGGTAGTAATGCAATCGTCAAAAGTCGTAAAGCAAATTAACCAGAGTTTTAATTAAATAGCATAACAGTAAAAAATGGAAAACAAAAACGTGATTGATTTGGGTTAATTATGAGCTGTTGACTGCCATGCCGGTAGCGGTTTGAGTTTATGGACGTATATACTATATGTCCGCATTCTTAAGTAATCCGGGTTAGAATTATTAATTTATATTTACAACGTAAATTATTTATTTATGCCACTTTTATTTATTTTTTTGCGTTAGAACCATTTTTCATACTGAACATCTGATCTGATCTGGTGATCTGTAAAAGACATCATTTTCTGATATTTTTCTAACCGGTTTATGTGTTTCAAGAGGAGGTAAACGAAAACTTAATATTTCTTAAATGGATTAGGTTAGGTTGGATGTATGATCGAAGTTTGCTCGTGGACTACTATATGTAATCCTTCTGTGATGTCATATAAAAGAAGAACTCCTGTATTCGAACTTATAAAGAGATCTGAGAGCAAAGAGATCACTAAACCTTTTGCCATCTATCTTGGGCCAAAGGGTTTTACGACAGCGCTGGCGCCAGTGGTGGCCCAGTGCTGGTCACACTTCCGCGAAACCCAGCTATCTAGTAGTAAAATACAGGAAGATACGAGAGCACCGATTCCATTCTACCGATAGCAATTCTAAGGTGCCTTTCCTTGCTAGCTCATCAGCTTTGCAATTTCCTGCGATTCCGCTTTGGCCCGGCACCCATACCAGTCTTATCACAAATACACTCGATGCTATTGATAGCGAGGTTAGGCACTCCGCGAGCAACCATGAACGCACTGTGTGAGCTCAAGGCTAGTATCGCCGCTCTGCTATCTGAGTGAATGGTCACTGCTCTGAAGGGGGCTGCACTCTAGAGGTGCAGATCTACTGCTAAGTACCTTAATGACTGCAGGGCTTGGAAGACATTGCAATAGTCAGAAAGTCTAAAGCTAGTTGATAGAGAGCTCCTGACGGTAAACCCATTCACCAACCTTCCCTCAAGGATTCGTAAAGAAGCTCACTGCCACTCTCCTCTAACGACTTCTTTCCCCCCACAGCGCCCTCACCGGTATGTGGGCAGAGAAGGAGCCGCCAAAGTTTAGTTTAGCGACTCCATGATCTAAGTGATCCGGTATGAAGTCAAAGTGTGTGAGGATTTCCGAGATTTCAGATAGGTATTCTTTTAATAATCTAGATTCTGAGTTTGATAGCCACTAGGCATAGACCTTCCGACGATGTCTATCATAAACAATAAAAATTACACATTCATATTACTATATTAAGAAAAGTATACTTCTCAACCATTCTGAAACAACTATTTCAACCCGTTACTACAGTCGTTGTAAATGTGCATTTCCGAAAAAAACTCTAACAGTTAAACATACGTTTTTCATCAGATGCAACTACCTAAGTCATAGCTTTCACACTTCCTGTCTACTGAGTATATTTTCAACATTACACTACTGCAATTCTGGTTCACTTACCAAACGAGATGTTTTGCTAATCTTTGAAAATATTATTGACTGAATTACAACTTTTACTTTTATCAAATTTTTTAAACATACACACACATATACATACATGCATATGTAAATCAATATGTGAGTAATTATAAGTGCTGATTTCCGCATTGGAAACTGAATAATGTGTGTTGCACAAAACAAAGATATCAAACAAACAAGAAAACCGCAAAACCAACCAACCAAGTTGCAACAAGAGTAGGCGCAACGACCAATTCCATTGTCCATATGTATTTCTCAGCAGCTCCATGCCACCGTACAAGTCAAACGAGTCGTATCAATGCAATAGCCAGTTGCATGCCAACTTGAAGTTTGGCGAAATGAGTTAATGACCTTAAACGCTATGCTTTTAAGCAGATGAACGCGCCACACGCAAATGTATGGATGCACGTACATATGTGTGTGTGTATGAATTTTGATGGGATGGCTCATAAATATGAGCAGCTTTTTTCAAAGCAATCTCATTGCCAACGAGCGTTCCAACAACAATTACACATGCGAACAGCTCGGCTATTAGCAAAAAATAAATATCATTCGGTGCCGCCCACCACCCGCAGCTTGTGATTAGTTGATGCATGCACGCACATACATTCATACCCACACATGCTTATGCTTCTGCCGTGGATGCCAGTGCATAATTGAAAAGTGATTAATTCGCCGTTAACGGGCGAGCTACTCGTTTGGGCAATTGCGCATAACGACCAATGGCCAATGCTACTGCACAGTTAACTTCGTTTGAACGCGTGCAGCGGTCGAATGTGCTCAATCCGATGCGCCAGCGTAATGACTATGAAAAAATGTCAGCAGAGAAAATACAATTTATTATTTGGTATAATATAAATTGCGATTTCCAATTTCAACCATTTCGAAAATACTTTTGTGAATTCGGTGTGAAATTTTTGAAAAAAGTTTTGTCACAGTATTTAAAACTTTGTTTTGTCCTATTTAAAAGCTAAATTTGAAAATAAAAACGAAAATTAGTCAAAGTCCGCCTTATGATTTATTAAAAATTAAGTCGCCTTTAATAGTTTTTGAAACAATTTGTTGTACAATATTATCCCGAACTCTTTTCCCGTCAGAATTATATTCAACGATTTGATGTTTACTGTTTAAAAGCGATGATGTTTTTTCTCAAAGAAACGATTTTTTCATAAGAAATATTTTTTTAGATCGAGTTCGATACGAATCCTCGAACCTTAGCATGAAAAATATCATAACAATTTCAATTTCATTTCAGTTAACCAATTTTTGTCAAATTTCCATCGCATCTCAAAAACGTTTATACTAAGGTCGTTATATTAATTTACATTTACACTTTTTCCTTTTTTCCAGATGACTCGTAGGTTTGGGCCGAAATCGAGAAAAACCCTTAAAACTTCAGGAGAGTATTTTCTTCCTTTTCCGACCTCCGTTCACCGTAAATATTTTTTTACTTTCAATTTTGTTACTTTTTCATTCTTTTCCAACGGGTTTCATCCTACTGTGATTTGTTACCAAAATTATCGACTCTGGTCTAAATTGAATCGAAACGAGTGATAAATCAAGCTTGACTATAAAAATTAGTTTTTTATGGTTAAAATTTTTCCTATATTTTTTAAATATGAAAGTGACCATTTAGGCTTAGACAAAGGAAGAGATGTAGCAATATGTAATCAAACCCCGAATATGCTAAAAAATTGTACTCATTGTGCGAAGATTGTCTGCAGATGTAATCTAATGTATTGGCGAAACTTCTATACTACTATTCTAAAACAACTTGTTGTTGTTACAGCGGGGAAGCAAGTTTTTATGATATAGTACATTCAATGTTTGAACTCAGCAAAGTCTAACTTCAGTCACATATTTTTTAAAAGTTCAGCATAAAAATGGCTAGAGCCTGATATTTTCAAAAAATAACTATAGATAGCTTTAGGTTTTATTAAGTTTCTGTAAAAAATATGGAACCAAGCGCTATTTTCATCGTATTTTTCTATCGAATCATATAGTCTCTACCATAAGACTTACTAGTGAAAGACCAAAGCAAACGACTTCAACTCACAAAACTCAAAAATTGGAATTCATAGACAGACATAAATATTGTAGTCCCACATCTAGGGTGTTCAACAATATTCCTCTAACAAAACTCTCTTTGAATTTGAAAGCTGTTTATCCATTTTTAAATTTTAATAAGAAAAATTACTCCAATTGAAAAATTTTCACAAAAATCTGAGAAACTCTTCAATTTTAACAAAATTAAAAAAAAAATTTGAAATCTAAAATATACATACATATATAGAAAACTCAGAAATTCTATAATTTCAGAATTAAAAAAAATAAAAATTTTAAATGCAAAATCTTTATAGACATCTCAATCAAAAATCGCCTCGCGACTTGTTAAACTCAATCACACTTTAAATGCTTTAAGTGTCAGAAAAAGCGATTAAAATGCAGCAATTTAAATGCTCATTGCAGCAATTGGTCTGTGATGAATTGGAATTACAGCAATTATTTATGCATATGTTGTTGTTGTTATTGCATTTGTCATTGCTAGTGTCGGTGCTTAAAGACACTTGAAGGTATTGCGCTGATCATATTATGTAACTACACATTTACTCAATGAAATTTAAGCTGCGCTATGTATATAGGTATACATATGTAAGTATTGTATATACTAAAATCTTAATGGATATGTATCTGTATGTATACACAAAGTCAGTCTAAACAAATTTTTTCAGTTTTGGATTTTGCTTTGAAAAGTTTAATTGGCAATTTCGTCGAACATTTTACTTACATCATCGTATTCCTCTTCCTCGGGTTGTTGTTGTGGACGTTGTGCCTGCAATTTAGCCTTTTGTGGCTGATACTGAGGCTGCGAGTGACGTGGTGGACTAACGGCTTGCGGCTGTGGACGGTACTGCTGCGGCTGGTATTGCACCTAAAAGGCAGACAATAAAATTTATGAGTGATTTAGTAAAGGGAGACTCAGGTTTGGCGTTTTTTTACAAGATTTCAGTTTTTAGTTGTATTTTTTTTTGGCACGAAGTTTGCAACATGCAGTTAAAACCGAAGAACCTATGTACATATATAAATCTATATAGATATATGTATAAACGATAAGCCTGACGACCTGATTCGATATAACTATATCCGTCTGTATTTACGCGAACTAGTCTTTAAGTTTTTGAGATATCGATATGGAATTTTTCGTATATTCGTGTCTTCACAAGAAGTTGTTCATTTGTCCGAACTACCGCTATCGGACCATTATAGCATATGACTGCCATAAAAACTGTACGTTCAAAATCAAGTTCTTCTACGGAAAACTGTTTCGTCGAACATTTGTCTTCATGAAATTTGGTTTAGATTATTCTCCAAGGCAACACTATAATCTCAGTACAAATTGTTGAGGTCAGGTTATTATAGCATATAGTTGTCATACAAACTGATCTGTCCAAATCGGGTCCTTTTATGAAAAACTTTTTTATTTGACAAGATATCTTCAACAAATTTTACTTAATTATTATTCAAAGCAACGCTAAAATCTGCGAATATATTGCACGGATCGGACCAGAGCATCATATAGCTCTCATACAAACGGAACGATCAAAATCGAATCCCTTTGTGGAAAACTTTTTTATTTGAAAATATATCTTCTTCGAGAAATTTATCGAGTGATATTTTCCAAGGCAATGATGCGATCACCGAAGAAATTGTTCTGATCAAATTACTATAGCATATAGCTCGCATACAAAGTGACCGATCAAAATTAAGTTATTGAACAAAACTTTCTATTTGTGAAAGGTACTATAGCTTCGGAACAACTAAAGTTAATTTTTTTCTCGGTTTCATTTAATTTTAATTTATTTTTGTTTTGTTTTATTTCATTTTATTTTAGTTTAATTTATTTTAATTTAATTTAATTCAATTTTATTTTATTTTAATTTATTTTATTTTATTTTAATTTATTTCCTTATGATTTAATTTAATTTAATTTTATTTTATTTTATTTTATTTTATTTTATTTCCTTTTAATTTAATTTCATTTTATTTTGTTTTATTTTATAAAATTTTTTTATTTAAATTAATTAATTTTATTTTTTAGTTTCTTTTAATTTTTTATAAATTTGTTATTTAATTTTATTTCATATATAAATTTTGAATGTGTCCTCACCTGTTGCGGCTGATAATCGCGCACCGAAGGCGCTACATAACCGCCAGACTGGTGTTGTTGCTGTTGTTGTGCCTGTATCTGTTCGCGCACGGTATCCTTCAGGCGATACTGGACCTGTTGTCCTTGTCCCACGTACTGTTGTGTTTGCTCGGAATTTTGTTCGTAAATTGGCGTAGCATCGCCGCTTTGTTGTTGATGTTGTTGCTGTTGCAATTGCTGATAGTATTGACGCAGGTAAGCGGGATCAACATTCTGTTGTTGCGCTCGCACTAACACAATCACACCCAAAAGGGCGAGTAAACGCAGTGTAGAACTCATTTTCATTTTGGAAATTTAATTTGATTTTTGAACTGAGCGTTTGCGCGTTGTTCTTCGTTGATAATTCTAATGCACACACTGCCACAACAACAATAATAACAGCAATTATAATGAAAGCACAGAAAAACTCAAAACTTTAGTTGTTATATTTGCACACCCAACCGCTACTCGTTCGTCCTCGTAGGTACCAAAAAAGTATCTGCAACCCGCCGAGCGTCCAAAGCGTCTTTTATATGCGCCCAACAAGCCACGGCAACTTGTCTACTCTTTTTCTGCTTATTTGGTTGCTAGCTTTTTAGCTTTTTGTTGCTTGCTTCTTCTTTTTTTATTTGGGTTTTCGTTTTTCTTTTGCTGTGTTTGTTGCTGCTACAGGCTGCTGACGAGCGCGTGTAGTTGTCGTTAACGATATCTTTGGTATTAGCATTGTGCGCAACCGGCTCCGGTGGCCCACAACACCGTCGCACAATACCATTCGTTTCGGTTAGTTGCGCGCTCGTTTGGTTTTCACTTTCGTTGGGAGCGAGACCGACGCTAATGCTGACGCCAATGGTATACCCCACCGCATGTGACGTCATTGGTGTAAGATCACTTTCGATTGGCTTGGAACGCGATCTCTTGGCGCTCTCGGCTTATGCTTAAATACATTTATGTGTGTATGTGCGTAGAGCTGTTTGTGTGAGCCGCGCTTCGCTGCGAACTGGCTCTTGCGCTCCACTTACATACTTATGCGCAGACGCGCGCTCGCACCTACAACATTTTACCTCGTTCGAGCGCCAACTCGCTCCATTTGCGGTAATTGTGTGGTTGGCGTGGTTTTCTTGCCGATTTTGTAATAGATATTGGATTTGAACTGCATTTTCTGCGCCGCAATTGAGTTTATGCTGTGATGCTCTTTCCACATGCAACATTTTGGCGTCAGCCTAAGTAAGCGTGCGACCGCGAAATCCAAATTGCGGACAATGTTGCTACGTAAAAGGCGCATTTCTATTACAGCGTCGGCATTTTCAAGCGCCGTTCGTTGCCAATGATTTACCGCTACAGCTTTTCATTTCCGAATTCATTATATCATTTTTCATATCTTTACCAGCATTTCCATATTTCTGCTCTTATTGTCTGCTGCTTGTTTGTTGCAAGCCGTGGAAGTTTGTAATAAAGCTAAAAGCTGCATCACATTACATTTTTTGTTTTATTGTTTGGTTTTTCAGCATTCCAGTTTACTGACAAACCAGAGCAACGTGTTTGTCTATCTTTCAAGTCAGCTGTTTTACTTTCAATTGTCTTTTCTATTAATAGTGGTAAGACATATAGTTAGGAGGCGGCTTATACTGCTTTGATATCGTATACCACCAGTAACTCTAAATCGCTCAATTTAATAATGTAGAGATTGTATACCGCTCTATTATTAAAGCTTTGTCGCTACACAGGATATGAACGGATTTGGCTTGCAGATCAGGGTTTCACTAGGCCAAACTAGTAGCCTAATACATAAAGCTAGAAATTCGACCAAACCTACCTATGTGGTGCGGCAGGAGGTTTTTTGGTATAACAGAGATCTAAACAGGTTTAAAATTGCCTACGAGCTGTCAAAGCTTTTCGAAAACCGCTGAAGACTTCTAAGCCATCGACAGCAATTTTTCGGCAGAAGCAACTGTAAGCCTGCGTTCACACATGGACTTTTTTGTCGCCAGACTAGTATTCTTGTTCGTAATAGTTAACACGGCATTATTTTTCATTTTAGAAACCTTTTTATAGACTCATCAGATATTTTCATCGTCCATGCCTCTGCACCACATAGCAGGACGAGAATCATGAGTGACTTGTGGAATTTGGTTTTATTCGTCGAGAGAGGACTTTACTCCTCAATTGCTACTCAATCTGAGGTAGCAGCTGTTGACAAAAGTTATTCTGCGTTGTATTTTGGGGCTGCCGTTGTTATACGTGTTAATGCCGGTTTCAAGATAGACAAAATTATCTACGACTTCGAAGTTATGACTGTCAAGTCAAGTCGCGGGTGCGATGACTGTTTTTTAATGACAAAAGATATCCTTCGCTTTTTTGTCCAAACTGGAGAAAGCACATATAACAGCTCGGTTGTTATGGCTAATGATATCGATATCATCGGCGAACACCAGCAGTTGTTCACTCTGGTAGAAGATTGTACCTTTTCTACAGCTCGAACTATTTTCTCCAGCAGCAGATTGTAAAAGTCGCACGATAGGGAGTCGCCTTGTCTGAAACCTCGTTTGGTATCGAACGGCTCAGAGAGGTCATACCCGATCCTATAGAGCTTTTAGGATTGCTCATAGTCAATAATATAATAAGAATTAACTTATATAAGATACGTAAATGAAGTATTCAAAAATAAGACAATGTGACATGAGAAAAAGACATCGCAGATAGTAAGCGACAAGAGAGTCCGTCAAATACATTTTTTGTCTTCAGCACTCAAAATTTCGATAACCCAACAAAAAGTAATACTATAGTGGTCCAAGGAGAAAACTTCTGTAATTCAAGTGTGTGCTATATGAGATCTTATTGGTTTCTGTGGTCGATGGTGCACGCGCTTGCTGTCATCTTTGATCTGCTCATAATCTTCGCTCGAAGGACGCTAGGTAATCGAGAGCAGTTCTGTTTAAGTTTATCACCAATGTTTGTGGAAATATCAAAATAGAAAAATGCAAAGGAAAAAGAAAACTTATATTTATGTACGAGGTCTGCTGGATAATACTATAACTTTTCGAATGACTACAATCAGCAGAGTCGTTTTATTTTTTGGCTCAGCTTCCTTGAAGTGATATTCGTTCAACATTTTCTCTTCCAATAAATGGAACAAGAAGTTTCCTTGAAATTTCGGGTTTCCAATTTAATCGCGACTCCGAAATCATTGAAAATGTTGCAGAGGTGTTTTGGGGAGTCTAATATATTTCAAACACAAAAAAATTAGATTTTTTGAAACCCGTAAGTGCATGAACCCCTTAAAGACTTTCTCGTTGAATGAACAATACTAACCTCTAAAATTATGATTGATTGATTTAAAGAAAATAAAAAATTAGTTAAGAAGAAAAAAATTAAGAAAAAATAAATTAATTTATAAAAATTTTTTGCAGACGCGATTTTGTAACTCCAGCCACAGTGCGAAATTTAAAAATTCATTAACTGATCAAAATGCCCTCGTGTTTGTGTTGGTTGAAAAACTAATCTTGTAAGCGATTTCAGTATATTTTTCATGCCTCATCTTATTAAATTCATACGCCATTCAGCATTGTTTATTTTCTTCTTTTTTCCGCAAGTCATTGCTGCTTTAAATGCCAAATGATGAATAGGCATACCGAGGGGCTGGTGACTCCGCCAATTTGGTTAGTGCAATCGCTCTTCGTCATGAAAGATATTGAGAGCAAGGGCGTTAATAAAATACAAATTAAAAAGTACTTTATTCAGTATTATGCACTTTTAAGTAAGTAGACGATTGCCTCTTCGTGTCCACATATGTATGTATGTATATATGTATGTATGTACGATATGTAAGTACTATTAAATTAGATACAAAAATGGTTGTATGTGAATCTCAAAGCTGATTACAACAGTGCAAATAAACACAACAAGTACTTACACGACACTAATATGCAAGAGATTTATTGAAGTGCACAATGACTTTTGGTGACTATCATTGCATCCTAAAAACCACATTAAACCACTAAGCAATACGAATTCAAGCAATGAACCCACTATCTACAGAAAGTGGTTGATATGTCTGTGTTAATATGTTTGCACTATAAACACCCCTATAGGGAAGTTTTGCTTTGCCTGCCAGGTGTGTATTTTTTGTAATTGAAAAAAGTCAGAAGTCTTTCTTTTACCTCTCTTAATTACTAAAAGGTCCCACACTGATTTGTTGCCATATTGAAAATAATATAAAAACTACCCCAAACAAAAAACATTAACTTCGGCTGCATCAAAGCTATGATATCCTTCACAGACACATTTCATATAGCATATAAGGGTATGAATTGAATTTGATGGGTCAATCTGCTTGGTAGATATATGCTATAGTGGTCCGGTATCGACAATTCCGACATGTGAGCAGTTTCTTGAAGATAAAAGAAGTGCAAATTTCAGATCTTAAAAACTGAGAAACTATTGTGCGTATATGTAGACGAAACAGACTGAAGAACATGACTAAACCGACTCATCACGCTGATCATATATTCATAAATTTATATACTTTTCTTGCTAAGTCTTACAAACATCATGGCAAACTTCTAAGATCTTAAACCATATATTTTAAATATATTCAGCATTAAGTCACTCAAGTTACGTCCTAAATGAGCATAGAGCCCTCATAAACCTACGGTTACAACGAAAGGTTAAGGTCGTGGTTTTAAAACTCTTAATGCTTTTAAGATCTGATGATTGTGAGCTTTGTAGTTTCTTTTACCATAAATATTATTAAGTCTCCAAAAATTAATATCTTCAGTTTTCCAAGCGAAGATGTTTAAGGAGAAGAATATTCTGATTAAATTAAAAATTGCTAATCTATCTCTCCCATATAACTATCAGAGCCAATAAACGGTCAAGCGTTCCGAGAACCATCGTGTCAAATACAAGTATTCGTTTCCGGCAGGTCACTGAAAGCACTTTTATGAAATCAACGAAAACTGATTTTGTATACGAGTTTGTCCAACTACAGGATTCCCCGATTCATTAAACAACAAAAACATCTTTATTTTCAGAGATATTTAAAATTGAGTTGCCAAATGTTGAATAACTATAAACCACTACTGTTCTCTTGAACAAACCTTTCAGAATGTATTCAGAAAACCCTATAATTGGATATAATTTAATAAAGTCTTCGCACCTTTAAAAAAATTAAAACTATATATTAAATATAGCAAAAAAATTGGTCATGTTTCGTATGGAGTTATCAAATATTTGGCTGTATTGTGGCCATAATTAACAAAACCAAAAACATTTATACGATTTATTATTATTATTTAACACTTTTAGTTACTTTATATTTTATATTGAGTCAATGGCCTTCGCAGTTCTTATTCTTTGAAATAACACGGCCCTTTTTTATTTTATACAAAAAATGTGGAAGTATGAACAGGTTTTTACCCTTAACAGAGTAATATATGTATGTTAAGCTTACCACGATGTTTGTAACACCCAAAAGAAAAGGTCGGAGATCCTTTAAAATATATATATGTAAGTATTGTATAAACGATCAGCGTGACATGCTGAGTCGATTTAACCATGTCCGTCCGTCCGTATATAAACGATCTGACCCATTAATCTTTGAGATATCGATCAGATATTTTGGACTCGTTCTTTTCTTACCAAGGAGCTGCTCATATGTAGGAACAGGCGATATCGGACTACTGTAGGATATAGCTGCCATACACACAAAAAGATTGGAATTAAGTGCTTATATGGAAAGCTTTTTCAATTGAGGAGGTATATTCAAGAAATTGCATGCGTTATTGTTAAGGCAGTGTAGCAAACTCCGAACAAATTGTTGAAATCGAGTCACTATAGCATATAGCTATCATACAAACTAACCGATCAAAGTTATTGTAAGGAATATTTTGTATTTGTAAAGGGTATTATAGCTTCGGTGCAACCGAAATTAACGTCTTTTTTTGTTTTTATAAATGTAGAAATGTATGTACCTCTGCTATTACGATCTTAACTTTTACATTTCACTTCAAAATTTGACTCACGCATAAAAATGTTCAACTTCACGTACACGATAACTTTGTATACATATATGTATGTATATATATATTTACCTTTATAGAGATACCGGTAATTATGTACTTAAGCGTAGTAAACCGATTTGTATGAGTATCGAAGTACATACAAGTATATAAAGGTCACATTTCTTCTTTTATTTACAGTCTTTTCTATTGGCGCGTGCTTGGATTAAGTTATTGTTCGAAAGATATTGAATATTGCGTGGCGACTGTAATGACAATTGAAATTGGAGCGCGACACATTTTGATCGTATACGAATTTAATTACTGGAACGATTATGTACTCAAACCTTTATCTATATATTTGCATAATATGTAACAAGTTGTACCGCACAGGTAAGCTTATTATTACATATACCTTAAAAATCGAACAATGAAGCCTTGTCTTTTGATAAATATTCGCATAGAGATTACTGTCGTAGAAGCGAAAAAGGCGAAAAGGTAAAAATAAGAATCATAATAGTAATAACTTGGAGCTTTCTGTTCTATAGATCGTAAAGGTGATGGTCGCCATTTTCTGGGATTCTTAAAGTGTTGTCCACCCGGACTTCATAGGAAAGAGTGAAACAGTGGCACTACTCTACAATGTGTAATTGTTGGGTGGATTCAACGCCAAATTGCAAAAACACACGGTCACATTCTTCCACCATAACAAGGCCATTTTCGCTATCCATAGTATTCTCTAGGTCTGACCACGTACACCTTTTTCTTCTTCGCGAAGTAGTCACTAGCCGAACAGAGAGTCTAGCGGAAGTCAACTTTGCAGAGCTCTTCTTCTTCTTTATTAGCTTAAACACCGCTTACGCGGTTATGTCCGATTTGACAACAGCGCACCAGTCGTTCTTCCTTTTCGCTGTTTGGCGCCAATTGGATATTCCAAGTGTAGCCAGTTCATTCTCCACCTGCTCTTTCCAACGGAGTAGAGGTCTTCCTCTGCTTTCATCGATGGGGACGGGTTCGAATACTTTCAGAGGTGGAGCGTTTTTACCCATTCGGATGACATGACCTAGCCAGCCTGGCCGCTGTCTCCTACATCGCTGAACTACATTGACGATATTGACGTTCGCCGTTCTCAATGCACAAAGGACCATAAATCTTCCGAACCTTTCTCTGGAAAACTCGTAACTCGACTCATCAGACGTTGTTATCTTCCATGCTCCTGCACCATATAGCAGGACGAGATGCTGAGTGACTTTTAGAAGTTGGTTTTGTTTCGTTGTCTCAATTGCCTACTCGGTCCGAAGTAACACCTGTTGACTAGAGTTATTCTGCCTTGAGTTTTGGAGGCGGACGTTGTTGTTGCTGTTAATAATGGTTCCTAGATAGACGAAATTATCTACGACTTCGAAGTTATGACTGTCAACAGTGACGTGAGAGCCAAATTGCGAGTGCGACGACTGTTTGTTCGATGACAGTACATATTTCGTCTTGTCCTAGTTTACAACCAGACCTATACGTTTTGCTTCCTTATTCACTCTGGAAAAGCAGAACTAACGGCGCGGATGTTGAGGCTAATGATATCAATATAATCGCGTTACATATGTCAGTTCGGAGGAAGCGAGTAATATGTAGAAGTTCACGCGTAATTCACTTGGGAGTGGCCAGAAATGATCCTTTTACATGAGGCTCGAGCAGCTCACGACTTCCAGTCTTAGACCAAGTATCCTCTGGGTAGCCGAAAAACATCTGTTTGAAGGCGAATCATTCCTCACCAGCGTTGTGCGCTGGGTTTGGGAACCGCCACGGAAAAACATCCCCAATGAAAAGTTCAAAACTTTGCAGAGCTCAAGAAAAAATGTTTCTCAGATAAAATTAGGCTAAAATATCGTTGGGCCAAGTTCTTCTCGCTGAAAGGAAAATTTCTATTTATTCCACAATAACCGGTTAAGGGTCTCTATTATGAGCTTGTTGAAATCAATTCATATACTGAGCTGCATCATATTCCTTTGTGCCGTATTTAATACCCACTGCTCTGGGCTCTAAATATGCCCATATTGAACTGTAATACTTAAATTTCCAACAACTCTAGCGATCGACAGCAGCAGAGGCGGGCTAATTAGCTCACCAGCGTTGTTTATATTCATAGAAATGTGCATGTGTGTATACGTGAACTTTTTCCACAATGCATTACTGCGCCTGAGGGAGTGTATGGCGGCCAAACTGCTGTTATCTAATAAGCTCCGTGATTTATTGGCGTGTGTTGCCTGTCTATCCGTCTGTCTGTTTGTCCGTCTCGAGTGTCTACTTTTAATTTGAGCTTCCCTAACCCCTACTATTTATAATTATTTTACTTAACTTGAAATTTTGCTTTCATACCACTCATTTCGGTTGGCTGTTTTTCACCTCTTTCGGCTGGTTCAAGCTGTGCCCAAATTAAATTTCACAGAGCTTTTTCCATGCATGCGAATCGAACGACTATTGTTTATAGTTTTGCTTGAATAATCAGCACTTTTTTCCCCACTTTTCCTTTTGTATATTTTGGGCTACTTTACGTATGTACTATACATATATAAATGCAAAGTGTGGAGGTTTACGTGTTTTGCTCGTAAAACTCAACGTCGTAAAAAATGTAACGTATGTGTGTGTATATGGTTTATATGAAAGTCATTTACTAATTTCTTTTACTTTTCTTATTAAACTACATTATTTGGCTAAATTACATACCTGCAAGGGTACTATATTTCGGTGTAAACCTGTCAGGGAAGTCAAATGACTCTATAAATTTACGTTATGGCAAAGAAAAAATAAGTTTTGCTTATGCTTTGTACAGTAGCTGTAGACATCAGGTGGTATCGGTGGACTAATATAACATTTCTTACTGGAGTCTCTTTTTTATGCTACTCACTTACGTCATACATTACAGGCTTACAGATATTTTCAAAATTATATCTTAGGAAATTTTGCCTTGAATTTTTCGTAGCTGCAGCTTCAGTTTCTAATTAACATATCTACTAAATCTGACCCGTCGTGAAGGTCGTGAAGTCATTGAAAACTTGCCTCATGCAAGTCATCCATCTATCCAGCCCTATTAATAGCGATAACATCGAAAAAGTTAAAGAAACTGTTCATCGTGTTAGCATTAGAAAGATAGCGAGGGATCTTAACAGCTTCTATGGATCGATTCAGCACATTTTTTACAAAAACTACGTCGTGTAGAAGTCACAAAAGAAATGCTTGACAACGGAGCTGAGAACTCGACATTTATCAAATGTATCATTAGTGGTGACTAGACGTTGGTTTATGAATATAACGTTGAAACTGTCCAACAATCTAGTGAATGGCACTCCAAAACTGAACTGAAACCAAAATTTGGTGAAGCAATATATACCATCCCAACCGAGGGTAATAACAAGGTACGGAAAATGAGATTAATTGTTGGCATGTTTTTTTTTTTGGCCCAGAAGCCTTTTTTTTTAAGGCGAAGATATTAAAATAAATGCAAATGATTTCTTTTGGCAGTCCGGGTCAAATTTGATCACCTTTGTATTTATTGTATATATGAATCAGTTCTAAATTCTTTTTCTCGTTCTTTATTTTTATAAAGATAATATAATATAATTTCAATTAAATAATTTTTATTTCCTTGAGTTTACACCTGAGTTTATACCAAGATCTGCCTTGAAAAATAAATATAATTGCCTCGACGTAACCTCACTAAAAGAAGTCTAGCGTAGTTAAATAGCTAATTGAGTAAACCAAATTACGGGCATCATAAATTCATCCCGGAACTAAACGCTATATGGCTTGTTGTACAGAACCCTTTGACACTTAGACGATTGATATCGAATAATTTGTCATCTTCCGTACGAACAGTATGGACCAACAATATCATCAGTAATGCAGAACATCGACTCTTTTGTACCGAAATATTCTTCAGGAAGTGTACAATCTAATATCCCGCCAATATCTGCTGGTTTAACTGTTTTTGGTATTCGGCTATATCGTAATGAATCAAAATGTATTGGTTAGGGAAGGACCCGCAGGGACGTTCATTCATGTGAGAGCAATCTCAACTCCTCCAATGTGCAGTAATAGATTTTTTATGGCCTTTTCCACAATGTAATTCCATTAAAATACTGTTCAACACAGTTAAGGCTTTAATATCCCGTTCTTCATGCCTACATATATATTCTATCATTTATTTAACCGACCGTTTCTTCCAAGTGCGTCTAATATTATTCCATAATTGTCGATTCTATAAATTTTAAGTCCCTTCGGTACAGCTTACAGCTGATAAGTTTCATGAGACGCATTTGAATAATGCAATATCATGCTGGCGGTGATATCGGTACCATTGGCCCCCATAACCCCACTGTTAGCTCTGCTTTCTCCAGACTGGATAAGACGAAATATCTCCTGCCATCAAACCAACAGACGTCGCACTCGATTATGATAGTCATAACTTCAAAGTCGTAGATAAGTGTCTATCTTGGAACCAGCATTAATACCAACAACAAGGTCAGCCTCAAAATCCAACGCAGCATAACTCTTGCCCACAGATGCATAGGCAGTGATAAAATAATAATAATTCCATATGAATTTCTTTTCTAACGATTCCTAACTTTAACAACAAACAACAATATAAAAATTCTCCAGTCCAATGAGTTTTTATTTTTATTTTATTAGCACTATATTTTATAAATGATTTCGTAAATTTACGGTTAAGTTTAATTCTTGCAAATTGCAGTGAACTGAAAAATTCACGCACAAGCAGTCATCGTTACGAAATTAGACGACGATGACTGACCAACTCGGTCACGTGAATTCTCCATTTCCATAGACTAGAAACACTCGATTTTTTTTTTAAATTTACCATGCTAGAGTTTTAATAAAATACATTCTTCAATAAAGTTAGTATTTCATTTAAATATACGCAAATATTAAAAAGTTCACCGATTTTGAGTTTTTTGTTATTATTTTTATTTTAAATAATTTTGAATCGCCTAATACACTTATTACAGTTCTTTTTTATATATTTTTGTTTTTTAATTTTTTTAAACTTATTAATTTGTGCACAAATTTCGGTTTGTATAATTCGTATTATTTTTATTATATAAAACTTATATTTTGCAATTGTTGGAACCTTGCTATGTGCATTCCTGACGGTTTTGTTAATGTTAGATAATTTACTTGTATATGATTATAATGTTATAATATTAAATATACGAATATTCACTTATTTATTTTTGCTTGGATGTACTGAAAAACATTTTCGATATATTTGAATCATTTTACAATTTTTTTAAGTCTACCGTTATTTAAGTTGTTCTTTATTGTTTGTGTGTGTTGTTGTTTTGTTGTTTCGGATACATCGTTGGGCTAACTCGTATTTGAAACATTTTTTTAGACATTTATAGAACTTAGTACTCCGACGCACCCAATACACTGTACATCAAGCGATTGAAGGATGAACTCTGACGGATGGAGTCATCGTGTGAGTTTACCACCTGGAAATGAAGACATTTGAGGAAATAATTAAATAAAAATTTTGAAAAAATATACGTAAACAATATATCTAATATATGAATTTTTTATATAGATAATTTTGAAACTGTATGGTTAAAAATGATTTAAGGAATAAATGTTTCGTTGGTATGAAAATAAGTCTTTAAAATGATTCAAGGAGTTCCTGAATTCTCTACTGCAGATTGCATAACTCTGTAGGAAGGAAACTAGAACAATTCTTTTCAGATAACTAAAAATAAAAATATTTTCCATATTTCAAGTAAACTGACTTACAACTCAGTTGACAAAACCGTCATTGGAACTTTAATGGGTTCCAAAAAATTGTAAGTATATTATAAGTTCCTCATTTATCTACTACAAATTGAATATTTTATAGGAAAGAAGGATCACTGAAATTCAGCATATTTTTTAAACTTCAATTAATATCCCTTGCAGACAATAGGATCTCAAGAGTTTATAAGTGAATAAAGAAATCATCGTTTGAACTTTAATAGCAAAATGAGAGACTTTCGCTCGGTTTTTCATTTTTTCTATCAAAAGAAAGTGTTGGTTCCAAAAATTACCGCAAGGATGAGGTATAAAAGAGAATATAAGGTACTATAAGATTACTTACATTGTACGCCGTGGGGGGAACGAGCGTTGAGCTGGGTTTCTGAAATACCGTTAAAAATACTGATAGTTAATAAAAAGTTGCAGATTTTGAAATACTTATACTTAAGTTGAAGTGATCTCGTGATAAAACATTAATATGCTTTTTAAGACAATCGATACAAGAGGTGTGTTCGTTATAGCATATGCAGTGAGATAAAAGAAATTGAGAGCGCAATTAGACAGGTACTGATGCCAGCTGCTGAGAGTAGTTGACAATTGGCTATTGGTAATGTTGGGAGAGCCATTTGACAGCTACTACCAATTGACTACACTGATCATCCTATAACAAACAGACCCGATAAAGCTAACGAATTGTTATTTATAAATGTTATTTGTTAAGCTAGAATAATTTGTAATTTATTGTAAAACGAAATAATTTGATGATTTTATGTACACAGATGAAGACTAATACGCTTAAATGGATAATTTGTTTGACAGCTGCATTGGTTACTTTCAGATTAAAGTTTGTTTAAATTTAGATTAAAGTTAGAACTACTATAGTTTCGAAAAAAGAGTTTTCAAAAATTTCTTCACCCAAAAATTTCGAGTAAAAACTCGGCAAAGATAATAATTTTCACAAAATATTTTATGACTACACATACGATGACAAAATAAAAAAAACGAAAGTGGGATAGTTGGTGATTGACAAATGATGCGATGCAGCGATTTGAGCCTGCGAGCGAGAGAGCTGTCAAAAATGCTGTACACAACGACGCATGCGTTAAACGCTAATGTAATGAAGAGTACTTAAAATAACATATTAAACATTTACATAAGAAAATAATTAATGATAATTAATGCGATGAAAACAAGATTTTTATTTTTCAATTTGCTGACCACTCGCCAAGTCAGTAATGCAACACGCATATAGAGCCATTTAGATATTATTCATAGCGTGCGTGAGTCTCACATGTAAACGAAGCTTTTCTCATTAAATTTTTGAGTACTTTCTTTTTGAGATTTTTTTGTGAGTTTTTTAAGTTTTCTTTTTTTTTGAGTATTTTTTTGATATTTTTTAGTTTTCTTTTCTTCTTTTTTTGTAAACTTTTTTTTAGACGACCACGTGCATGCGTATGTGCGTATGATAACTGTGCATATCAATGATCGATGATTGATCAGTGATCGATATTCGATGAACGATGATCGATGAACGCAAGCAGCAAGTCATTACGACCTTACCTTTCCTGGAACCAATCGGTTTGGTTGGAAGACCTTTGGCTGTACCGGCACTGTCACTTCCTGTGGTGGGGCATAACCATTGCCATAACCCTCCTCCTGTATGGCTCTATAAGTTTCGCTCTTCGATGGATCAAAATGAAGAGTCTTCTTATAACTGTACAACGTTGTGGTGCATAAATATATAGTTTGTTGATATTTTTTAACATTTTTGTTAATTTTTTTTAATTATTTCAATTTTTTTAATTATTTAAATTTTTTTTGTGTTTCCATTTTGACGTTTTCCATTATGCCATTACATTGTGGTAATTATGTAATCGATATGCAATTTGTTTTTGATTCAATTGCGCATATTGCAAGTATACCATGCCACAGTATCGATGGCGTCCGTGGTTGATAGGTGTCACATGCGGACGAACAATGGCACAGTTCAACGATTTTTTTGAAAGTTTTTTTTTTCAACGTTTTTTTCGGTGTATCGTAGCGGTTTTTAATTGTCACAGTTTATGGCGGATTTCGAAATAGTTAGTTTGTTTGTTGTTGTTGATGTCGTTTTTTACAGTTTTTAGTTTCAAATATGTTTTGTATAACAATAATAACAATATCGTTTTTTTTTTTTGGTTTTTGTTGTGGATTTAAGTTCAGCCCCAATCAAATCGTTTCGAATTCATTTCGCATTTAGTTTTTGAATATTCAATATACATCGATTTTATATAATATATATATACATATATTTATGTATATGTATGTATTTTTTTAGTTTTTGACATTGCAGTTGCGTTGAGAATTTGTGTATGTGTTTGTGTGAGAGAGAGAAAGAAAAAAACAGGATGTGCACAATACGTTAGAATTAATAGTCATTAAAATTTTGCAAACAAATTAATATTTTGTGTCTATTATAATTTGTTTAAAAAATGAATTTAGTATGTATGTATGTAAGAATGTTGCTAATTTGTATGCGTGGGCGTGCGCAGTGTGCAAATGCTTGAATATGCAACTACATATGTATGTATGTTACTATACGTATGCCTGTAAAACTGATTATGTAATGTCAGCGACATGAGCAGATATATATTTATAAATGAACTGTATATATGTATTTATGTATTTACATATGCAGCAGCAAATCTTAAGTACTAAATTGTAACTCAGTTCAGGCAAAGCATGGCAAAAATCGGTTAGTAGAACTATTCTAATAGCATTACCGTTATTTCATTTCAGTTCTTCTAGCTTAAAAATTTTAAAATAGACACTAGCTATTTCATAACTGTATGATGTTGGTTGCAGGTATGTACGTATGTAATTGTTTTTGTTGTAAGTAAGTGCTCAAGCTTTGCTCTCTGCTCTGCAAAGCAGTTAACCAATGGGAAAGCACCGGATTATTAATATTTAATAATTTGGGTAATCAAAAGTAGTGCAGGATTTTTGAACAGGAAGATTTTGGTAGGAGTTAAGAGTAAAAAGCAGGGTTGCAAATATTGCGTAATTTAATTAACATTTGAAATTTTTTTTATAACGAAAATCTTAACTAAGAATAATTTTGAATTTTCTAATCGCAAATACCGGTTCGAAAAATACATTAAAATATATATTTTTTAAAACCAAAAATTTTATTAAAATTTTAATTTTTATTTCCAAATGATTGAAAAATAAATAAAAAAATATTCTCAAATAATTGAAAAAAAGAAACAAAAATTGTAATCCCATATTTTTAATTAATAATTGAAATAAGAAGTTATTCTAGAATTTAAATTTTTTCGCAAAAATCTTAATTGAAAATAATTTTCAAATTTCGAATCGCAAATACCGAAATGAAAAATAAAAAAATATATATTTTTAAGCCTAAAATTACATTAAAATTTAAAATTGTTATCCCATATTTTTAATTAATATATATTTAAAAAAGAAATTGTTCTAGAATTTTAATTTTCTGCGATTGCGAACATCGAGTTCTTTCATCATGCTTGTCTTTTGAAAGAGTAAAACTTATTTAAAAAAATATTAACTTAGTTTTTTGTCTTATTTACTTTTAATAACCTTTAATTATTTTTTATTACTTAATACATTTCTCTTTTTTTCATCTCTCTCATTACAGCTTTTAAATTGAGAAATTTTTTTTTAATTTGTTACACCAATTTTTCGTAACTTTTTTTTACCCAAGATTTTTTTTTTGTTATTTATTAGTCCCAGAAGTTAAAAAAAATATACATATGTATATATTTTTTTCCTCAATTTTTTTTTTTGATTCAAGATGTTTATTTCTTTATCCAAAAATTGCAAAAAAGTATATATGTATGTATGTACATATATGTATGTATATATATTCTCAATTTTTCAAAATTTAATCTATCATTAAAAATTTAAAATCTCACACATTTTAAAATAAAAATTAGATTTATAAAATTTTTAATTTCGAAATTGAAAATTTTATTTTTTTAACGCCAAATCGGAACTAAATATTAAAAAATATTTGATTTTCAATTTATAGTCACAAAAAATTTTAAGTTTTTAATCTCAAAATTTCTGATTCCAAAATTGAAAATTTAATGTTTTAACGCCAAATCGAAACTTAAAATTGAAAATTTAATTGTTAATGCCAACATCTTAGCAAATTACAATTTTTAAGTCTGTTTTGGGAATAAAAAATTAATATCTTAGTTTTTATACAATTTTTTTTAATTAAACAATTTGCAACCCTGGTTAAAAATGAACGGTAGGAATGTAAATTTTGAAAAAAATATAACAATAATTAGCACTAGAATAAATTTTTGGTGTAATGAAAAATGTGAAATTTAATAAAAGAAAAAAAGTTAAATCAAATAATTAATTATTAGAATTTGCTATAAACGTACATACATATGCCATTCAATGTACGTAATTCATGATCTATGTGCCACAATAACCAATTAAAAAAAACTATGCAAGGTGCCATAACCTCACTTAAAATTTATTTTTAGGTTATTGTATTAAAAGTTGCTAAATATGGTGCTTATGAAGGTATGAATGAATATCACAGGCCAATTGAAAATTGCAAACACTCTTTTTACAACAAAAAAACATAAATTCAGTGTAGAAAGGAGTATCAATTGGTAGAAAAAAAATCAGTAATTACAACAATTAGGTTTATGCGCTAATTCTTTCAAGTATTGTGCTGAACTTTTTTAAAATATTTTTGATTTTCAAACATGAAAAGTCGAAATTTCGTTCATATCGAAGTTACAAAATCATTTTGTGCTTATGTGTTATGTCTAGTCTTTCTTCTTTTGTAGGGGGTTTACGTATATTCTTTCTTTTCGCTATACAATTCTCTTTCATTTTTTGTTTTATTTTTTTTGGTTTCAAAATTTTTGTATATTTTGTAGTTGTTGCTGTTGTTGTTGGCGTTGCTGTTGTTCTTGCTGTTCTTTCAGTTCTCTAAGTTTTTGTTGCTCCAGTATTTTTCGTTTATGTTCCAGGAAAGATAGATCGATGAAAATTCTAATATTAATTGTGCAGCTTTGTCCTTTTTTCACAAAATATTAATACATTTTGTTTTTAATTAATATTATAAATGCTACTTAACACAATTAGTTGTGTAATAGTAGTAATGCCTTCAGTGAAAGGTACTTACTATTTCAATATTTCTTTATATGATTAATTAAAATTCTGTAAGTGTGGTGTTTAAGTTTATATTATTATTTTTTGATACCTAATCTCCTCTAAGAAAGTGAACTAACCTCAATTCATCAATTACATTATTTGTTAAAAGTGCGTTAAATGAAAAAATCTAGTTCATTCGAAATATTTTTTGTATAAATTATAAATGTATAAAAAGTGTCTTCAGAAAATTGTTTCCACACAAGCACAGTTAAGGTTTAAGGACCACTAGCACAAAGTAATAATAAACTAACGGCATGCTATAAATGATTTTAATGGTAAAATTTTCATCTTTTAACTTTATCAAATAATTAATTTCCAAAAAATTTCGAAACTTTCCAGTTTTAACGCATAAATTTTGAAATACCATAGTCTAGCTGTTTTGCTTATAGATTGTGAGTCATCGCTTTGTCGTCGTATTCGCCAGATTTGGCTTACTGTGACTTTTTTCTATCTTCGAAACTAAAAAATCTGCTTTGAGGAACGCACCATGAATTCATTGGCTCAATATTTAAAAATCGCCACAAAAAAAAAAAATTATCGATTCGGTTTGCGCGTATATAAATAGGTATGCTAATGATCCCATCTTTATGCGAAACAACCGATCTTCAAATGTGTTATCATAGTTTACGACTGGTAAGTCAAAGAAATTTCAAATCTTTTAAAAGTTAGAGAAGATAAATTTTGTGAAAAAAATGCTTTTATCGAATATAATCTTTTGTATATAATTTAGAAAAAAAAGTCATGAAGTAATAAATGAATAAATAAAATTGCACAAATACGAGTACGTACTCACAACAACAGAATCAATAACATTAAAAATACTGGGAATAAAGCAAACATAACACACACTCGAAAACTTCTACTACTAGAAGCTAAACTTCTGAAAGAAAATAATAAAATAACCATCAAAAGCACTACCAAACAACTTTTCAAAAGCTTTAAGTTTTGAATGAAGAATTTCAAATCAACTAATGAATCACCAAAAATGGATATTATGGCAATGACTAGTTGAAATAATGCAGTGACTTTTGTGATCTACTGTTTGATTGATTGTTTGGGTCGATCGAACTGATTGACTGGCTGACTGACTGTCGATTTCATTTGTAAAATTTACTTTTACCGGTCAAGTTTGGTCGGCATTGGGCGATGCAAAGGACTACTCCTTATGCGCGGACTTTCAGTACTGGCACTACAACAATAATAATTATAATTTTTTTTATAACATAGTCTTTGAAATGCAATAATCTACACACAAACAGACATACATACGTACAAGTTAGATTCATAAAAATATTATTTATACAAACTAATACTTGATATTGATGTTAAAGTGTTTTTGTGTATTCCCTAGTTTGTAAAAAAAAATTGTTGTAATCTTTCATAGTAAAAACTAATAAGAGAAGCACACTGTAACACATACATTTAAGCTTTTTAATACTGATCTAACAAAGCTGCTTATTTGCTATAAATAAATAATATAGGGATAAACTGAAGCAATATTCAATGCAAAAAATTTGCAAATATCTAATTCAGATATTGGGTTTTTGGAAATAATAATTTGAACAAACGATGGCCATATGCATGTGTTTTATATAGCCATCCATTTAACCGCTAAGGTTCCAAAAATTTTGTTTTTTTAATATTGCATTTTACGCAATACATTATTATAAAGCAAAATACTGCACATATTTGTATATATTTTCAAAAAGTAATAACATTCTGCACAGAAAGTGTATTTAAAATACAATAATGAAAGCATAAGCAGAACAATATTCCTTTTGCTAAGCGTGTAATGCTTGGAAAATGCTCGGGCGTATCCAAATTTCAAATTACAGACATCTACTATTACATTACTTATTTACATATATATTTATAAAATAAAGGCAAATGTATTCCGTAAAGCAAGTATTCGAAACTTAAATAATCATTTTGTTGCATATTTATGAACCAAATCCATTTCCACTACTTGTAACTTTTGTATGCAAGTATTTGTGTAATAGAATAATAATTTAATGGTCACTTATAATCACATATATATTATAGTCACTTTTCTAAACTACCACTCATTTATATCGGATGTTTATTTTAAATTAAACGTAAGCAAACGAATTATCCAAAAATTAATTTGTTGCAGTTATCAAAAAACCCATCTGACATCGGATGTCATAAAATAATGAGAGATGCCAATTTACCGGATGTCAAAGGTTTGCATAAATATTTTATTATGATTTAAGTTCCGATTACTCTTTTTTATAAAATTTATGTTTAGTTACCTTTTTTGCATACACTTTTATAATGTATGTATGCAGCACTAAATTACATGTAATTGGTTATATACAACTACTTAATTCGTTATTTTGACTTCAGCTCGTTATTTAAAAAAAAAGCAATATGTGTAGCAATTTGTTCTTGTTTCTAAAAAGCTAGTTTTTTCGTTACTCTAAATACATATGTATATTCTAGTATGAATGCTAACATTCTTTTGTGTAATATATAATATGTATAAGGAGAAAATAATTGATACTTACGGAACTGTTTGTCTGATGGTACTCTCAATGTTGCTGTCTGAGTACAGGCCAATAGGAGAGTTGAATTGTTTGTGGAATACCTGTAATGTAGGTGGTTAAAGAATTAGTAAAGCAAATAACTGAAAGAACTTAAACGCAAATGACACAATCTCTATATATTGTCAGATATAGCATATTTGTAGACATACCCTGCCAGAATCGGCATCCTGACCAACGACCTTGTGCAACATGGTGTCAGCGACGCGTTGCTTCATCACACTGTCATGAAAATCGTGGCCGCGGTTAGCGCGCACAGCCGGATTTGGGTGATACCTCAAGTAAGATTCTGTGGTTGGGGCATCCTTCTTGACCTTGGCACCGGGAAGTACCAATGGAGTTGTTCGATAGGGCTATGAAAAATAAGAAATATAAAAATATAATATAAAATTAATTTATGACAGGTTTGTTTTATTCGATATATTCTAATTAATATCTATTAAAGTTTTAGTGCTAAGAAGTAATGAATTTTATTTAATTGCCAAAAGTAGTTCTCATCCAATTTAGTGTAATTTTATATCGTTGGATAAGAATATATGACACCGTAGATTAGAAAACTTGTAAAAAATAATATTTTTTTCTTTCGAAAAAAATATTAATATTGCAGATTAATAAAAAATTCACATTAAACAATTCACATTGAAGGTACATAAGTTAATTGTGAAAATATTTAGAGAGTTCAGAGCAAACTGTAAAGGCACTGCAAATAAGCATTCTGGATTGTATATAATACGCAGGCATATACGTGCATATGTATTTGCATATTTATATGCACATAGCTTAAAAGAACGAATTTCAAAATACTCATATTGGAAGACTTATATAAATGCTCACAGAATATTTTCAATAATTCTAGAAATATTATTCTCAGAACATTTTTATACATATATACATCCGTACACATTCATATATACTTCCTTTATATATACATATGTGTATGTATAGTATTATTCGGCTCTCATATCTCAGTTTGCCTCCTACAACCATTAATACTCTCTCCACATTCCTTTATATTTAAACATTAGCTTCTCATTTTATATTTATAATATCTTACGTAATGCTAACAGACTACAGATTTCAGTTTAGTTTTGGAAGAACACTAGAAAATTTATATTGTACATGGTATTGGTTCAAATATCATTAAGCCAAAGAGGTAAGACACTATAATACATATTTATTTATGTAGGGTATAACCTTTTTTGCAAAACATGATACACCCTGTGCGCAGTGAAATGGCAACCACAGTGGCAGCTGTATTATATGACAGCTGTCATTAAGTTTCGTCTTTGGCGCCCAACAATTACTGCTTGATTACTTGTTTGGCATTTTTATTATAATTATTGAGAGAAAAGAATAAAAGTCGTTGTTTTTAATATAATATTGTTTTGTAAAATTATTTTTCAAATATGACCACAGTTCGTCGATCGACAAGACTGAGCAGTGTTGGTAGATCAACACCTACAACGTCAGCTGCTGGCATACAAACACCATCACGGCGATCAGAAGTTTGGCGTAGACGCCAAACAAAGCATTGTACAACAAGTGACGAGGAAGAAGAAAGCACTTTAAGCAAATCCCCAACGTTAGCAGAAATAGATAAAGAAAATACTAAAACTACCAACATTATGAGTAAAGCGAAAGGTAAAGCACAGGCAAAAGTAAAAGAATTAAACGATGTTCAGGAACCTAAAACACCACGTCGGGTGAAGGCAGCACGTACTTCAACTTCTAGCAAAACAACGCCACAAGCAAAAAAACGTAGTAATCAAGAGGAAAATAATCAAAGTGAAGACGAACATGATATCCCAGACTCTGGAAAAAATGTATCTCCACCAAAGTTAGCACGTTGGAAGCACAAAACTGAGTTGATCAGCCCTTCCAGGTTAATTGATAGATTAAGTATTGACGAACGTAAGGAAATAGACAGCGATGAAGAAGATCATCACACGCCCACAAAAAGAGAAAAAGAAGAAACACAGGTAACACCTACACGTAACAAATACCAAAGTGCACGACGTGTGCTAAATAGTGCAGAAACGCAACATTTACCTGGACGCGAACAACAGCTTCTAGAGTTAAGAGAATTTTTTCAAGTGCATTTACAGGAACAACGTTCTGGTAGTTTGTATGTTTCAGGTCAACCAGGTACTGGCAAAACTGCTTGTCTTTCACTGCTTTTGAGATCGTCTGAGTTGTCAAAACAATTACAATGTGTTTACATAAATTGTACGTCAATTGCTAGTATAAATGGTGTCTATAAGAAGCTATGTACCGAACTCAAGTTACATCCTACTGGACGAACTGAACGTGATTATCAAGCAGCTGTGCAGCAACACTTACGTACAGCGCGTCGCATGCTACTTATTGTTTTAGATGAAATCGATCAACTCTGCAGTACAAAACAATCGGTGCTTTACACTATTTTCGAGTGGCCTTCATTGCCAGGAGCGCGGCTCCTTTTGGTGGGCATAGCTAATAGTCTTGATCTCACCGAACGTACTTTGATGCGTCTAAATGCCCGTTGTGAACTAAAGCCACAGCACATGCATTTTCCACCATACACTAAGCAACAAATTGTGGAAATATTTCGTGCACGCCTAGAAGAAGCCGGTGTGCTGGAAGTTTTTCCAACTGTTACTCTACAACTCTTGGCAGCTAAGGTCAGTGCTGTGAGTGGAGATGTACGACGTGCATTAGATATTGGCAGAAGAGTGGTCGAAATAGCGGAACAACAGATGAAGTTAGGACAGAAAAAAATTAATCTTGATAGTTTAGCTTTGGGAGAGAATGATGCTGAAAAGACTGAAGAAGGTAAACTCAAATCAACTAAACTATTTATGTAAGCTTACTAATTGCTGTTTTCTTTGCAGTTGCTTTAAAACCTGTACAAGTGACACAAGTCGCTGAGGTGTTAAATAAAGTCTATGGTGTTTCACAGAATTTACAAGAAGACATAGAAGACTCGTTTCCACTGCAGCAAAAGATTGTGTTATGCAGCCTAATGTTGATGCTACGAAAAGAACGTAATAAAGACATAACTATAGGACGATTACACGAGGTCTACCGGCGTGTATGTGTTAAACGTAATATACACGCTTTGGATCAAGCCGAATTTGCCGGACTAGTTGACTTAATTGAGACACGTGGCATACTACGAATCATGCGAAAGAAAGAACCACGCTTATGTAAAGTAGTGCTACAATGGGACGAAGAAGAAGTGAATGGCGCTTTGAGGGACAAACAGTTGATTGCTTCAATATTGGACGACACCGCTTGTCTAGGAAATAAATAGCAACTTATTCTAAATGGTGGTGTATAAACAAATCAAAAATAAGACCATCCTATTTATTGAAAACTAGTTTATATCAAATTAATTTTAATGTGAGCCTTGTTACGCAATGTTTTATTCATTAAAATAAAAAAATCATATTGATCATACAGTTCACAGTGCATACATTTTGTAGGTTAAGTTTTTTCAAAAAACGCCGACGAAAGAAATGGATGCGAAATGTTGTGTGACTAATTAAAGTTAATTCAGCTCAAAATTATCTAAAGCTTACAATTTTTGTTTATATGCGCGTACAATATTATATACATAGGTACAATATCTTTTTTTTGAATTGGCAACAAACTAAATAGTTTTTTTTTTTGTTAGTTTTCAAAACGAAAAATGTACAGTGCACCTATAAACCATGGCACTTGTTTGTGTTTGTGCTTGTTGCATTTGTGTGCATTTGGCGACATTCGTTTGTTCTTGACAATTTAAAGGTGTACATTGTTTTAAAATATCGTCGCAATTTCTCTGTGTATTAAGGGGGAAGAGTGCAGTAAAATGTGCAAGCATAAATAGTATATATTTGGATTCTTTCGAAAATATACGTTGACCATGAAAATGTACGTTTACAAATATGTATGCTTTTATTCGTTGTTGATGTAATTAATTTTAGATTTTACACAATATATTTAAAAATTGCGAAATAAAAATAGATTCGATCGAAAAATAAAAACGCTTCAGCGTTAGTTTTTAGTGGTGATTTTTCAAACCACCGAAAAACAATGAACAATAAGAGCTTAAATGCATATATTTAGAAATATATGCGCATATGTTGACATTTAAACATATTTCAATAACAAAAAAGCGAGAGCAATCAAATAATCTTGAAAAATAATTTGCACACGATATTTGTGAAAAAGTGAAAATGGACGTGACGAAGCAGGTGTGGTCTAATTAAATTTGTTTACTGCAAATGGCGTAGATATATTGTATATTAGATATGTACACATGTTTGTAAATACATGAAATAGTTTGAATGTAAAGCAATATCTATTATTTATATTAATAAGTGATTATTCACAACTGCAGAAACTTTCTTTATTTTCGAGAATACTGTCGTCTTTTATATGTCCTCCAAGCAGCGTTTACAAAATTATATTATCGAATTTGTCTCGTACTTGTTGAAAGTAAAATTGAAATGTGTGTAAATACATTATATAAAAATTTTCCGCTCCCATAAATATACGTCTATTTACTCAATTCGTCTAAATCTAAGATTAATCACTTTAATTTAGAGAGAAAATATATTTTGTGCCTGAAAAGTCTGCTACTTTGTTTATGGCTTTGTAAAAGCAAATATTTGAAACACACACATAAGTACATACATACATTGCTTTATACAAAATACTATACAGGATGTGCACACATACATTTGCATAGTACGGCTTTAGTGAGTCCTAAAAGTCAAAATGATAATGCGAGAATAAATTTATTTTACAACAAATGTTTATAGGCGTGGTGTTCCAAATACAAGCATGTACTATGTCTATATGTACGACTGTGTGTTTGTCTGTTGCTGCTACCCAACCACAGCGAAAGTATAAATTGTAGCAGTAATGATGAATCCGACAGACTTTAATGTTAATTTTCATTTTCGTACAGCTATTTTTTTCATTTTTTACTTCAAATAATTTTTCTTTTTCTTTTTGATTTTGGTTTTGTCAGTTCGCTAACGAGTTGCCTGCGCTTCCTCAGCTTTCTAAAAATAATTCAGATATATATTTCAAAGGCGTACTTTTGCGCTACTATTGATCCGATACATTGGCAAAATTGTTGAATTTTCAAAATATCACAAATTTTCATCTCATTTAACTACGTGTTGTTTGCATGTATTTGTTTTTTTCTTTTTTTTTTGCTTTTGCTGATTTTTTTCTTTTCACGATGGAGAACGTACGGACGTACAAATGTTGGGCATATATTTCATGTGGGAATTTGAGTTAGAATATTCTAGAGACCACCAGTACGCGCATGTGGGAGCTTTGTTTACAAAGTGTATTTAATTTTGCTGTTTTTGTGTTTTTGAAATGCGCAAAAATGTATTTATAATAAATAAACATATGAAAGTCGGGAGATCTTTGGCATGCTAGCGATTGGAAAACGTCCATAATATATAGTTATGTAGCTTGATATGATATAAGTGGAAGACTGTGTTGGTACATTGCTTGCGTATGTGTAGGTGTATGTAAAAAATATAATATATAAAAAATATAGTACTAGTATATGCATACATACATATGTATTTGTGCGTTTGCATATTCTAGCACATATGAAAGACATTATTGAGCTTTAAATATTGAAAAATAATGTTATTTAATAAGTTGTATTTAAAATTTTGAAATTCTTAAGAAAATATCTAAAATTAGCGTTATATTTTTTTAAGTTTGTTTAAATATGATATGAATTGTTAACTATGAAATATGTTTATCACCAAATTTTTGAATTTGAAATATACAAAGAGATGTTTGGAAAGTTTCACGTATTAACTTGCATAGCTGTACTTGAATTCATATTAACTACTATGCATGGGGTTCAATGATATATTAATTCTTGCTTATTGTAGTAATGTTAAAGTTTCACTATTTGTTATCAAATTTTTTAATTTTAAAATAATCACATTTTGAAAAAAAAAATATTTTCAACAGCAAAATTAACTGTTATTGTTAAATTAATTCTTGATTATTGTAGTAATGTTAAAATCTCACTATTTGTTACCAAATTTTTTTAAGAAAATAATTATATTTTGAAAAAAAAAATTTCAACTGCAAAATTAACTGTTATTGTTCAGTCTATTTATAACGCTATGTAATACCTTATAATAATTTTTAAATTTCACTAACTCGTAACCAATTTTTTTTAAGCGGAATAATCATATTTTGAAAAAAGAAATAATTTTTTTAGTTAACCGTTATTTCAGCCCCCTTACTATGTATGCATGTACGTAAGCATGTACATATGTAAGTTAGAAAAATTTATAATTTCCTTAGTTGCGTTGGCTTACTTGGTATTGAATGCATTCATTCAGGTCCGGTTGTGCCCTATAGTAGTGTGGGGTTCCGTTTTTGAATTGGACGTATTCCATTTTTCTCTGTGGTTTTGTGTGTTTTGTATGTGTGCAACTTTAAATTTAATTTGTCAACGCCCTTATTTTGCGTGGAAAAAGTAGAAAAACAAAAAACAAAACGAATAATATAGAAACAATTGTGACAATTATATAACAAAATTAACACTATTCAACGTCACTAGTATTTGTAGTTCTATTTAGAGTTCTTTTTGTTGGTCTACGAAATTAAGTTTTAAATACAAATTTAAAAAATATTAAACTATTGAACTATTAATTAAAAGAAATCGACCAACTTTTCCGTTGAATTCTGTTAAATTTTGAAGAAAATGTCGTTTTCACTTGCTCGTCAATTCGTACTCGTAGTTTAGAGATCGTTTGGAATTTTGTTAATTTCTTTTTTTTCTTTGCTTGTATTCACTACTTAAACTTCTAAGGATTTGATCTGAATTTTTCAATATTCCGAAAGCAACTGAATTTTAATTTTTCACAAATTGGCGATGTTTTCCACATCTGTCTGAATTTTCAAATATTTAATCCACATATTGTATATACAAATATGTATTTGTGTATGTATATGTTATAGATATGTGTGGCTGAATTCACATAGGCTAGCAACAACAATAACAATGCCAGCAAGTATTCTGAAAAATTTGAATTTTAATATTGGCGCGCCATATAATGAGGCTTCCTAAAGGAGAAGAGAGCCTATATGTACGTATATATGTATATGTATGTGTATGTGGCCTTTAACGGCCGAAGAATTGTGTACAGCCACACAAATTAGCTCATCTCGTACATTCCATTGGCCGCAGCCAGACGGTCATTTGAATGAATCTCTTATATATCACACATTTGCATATATATTTACTTATATCATACATATGTACATACATACATACGTATAAATAAGTGCTATAGAGAACAAACACAAATGGTTTGCTCCGCCAGAGAGCACTTTCCTATGAATATAGTAAGCCGCGAGCATTTATTTCATTTCAAAATTATTTTCTATAATACCGTTATGTGCTATTTGGCGCAAAAAAAATTAATGAAAAGCAATAAACTTGGACTTGTGTACGGCATATTTAGCAACACCCACATGCTTTTTTGCCAAGGCAGCCATTGCGCGGGAGGCGGCAGGCAGCTGTGGCCAACTGTGTGGCACTGAACAATTTCGAAAATTTGGAAAATAAAAATATATTTCACGCCTTCGAGACGTTTATACTCGTACCCAATGCGAAAGTTTTCGAGATATGTACATGAAAATTGTTGGACATGAGATTTTAACGCATTTGTGTGCGTGTATAAGTGCGTAAATACGCTTTTTGTTGGTGGCTAGAATTTCAGAATTTTCGAGATCTTAAAATAGAGTGAGGCGAATTTTCAGCATTACGACAGTACGACTGCGTTCGCCTAGCTGACGCCCACACAAATTTGGTTGTACGAAAGATGGCAGCACACGCAAGTTTTCGAGATCTCAATCGCGCGAGTGCTGAAATTTTTTGGCCACATAACATGTTACTACTATGTGTATACATATATGTATGTACAAATGCACAGGTGTACATATGTATATTAAGTGTTTTTGAGTCACTAGCGGCCACTCTGTTTTTGTGTGCAAATTTATTATATTACACAAAGACAACCTGGTTTTCGAGATCTTAAGTATTTGATGGTGAAATTTTGTATGATTCTATAAATAGTTTTTGAGTCACCTTCCACGATGCTATTTTTGACTCCGAAAAGCAACGAGTGTGTTAGAACTGAGCAGCATGCTTTGTCGAATTAGATCATTTTTTTAATTGATTTCTTAATTAAATGCTTGTATGTATTTTAACCACGTTTGCGATCAAAGATGATTTTTATCTGAGTGCAGCTTAGATACTGAATCCCGTCGGCCTCTTTTTAAGGTATTTTAATCTGAACAGGATATATTAAATATGCCACGAAGTTTGTAACACCTATAATGAAAAGCTGGAGACCCTATCATTTATCTATAATAAATGACCAGCGTGCGAACTAGTCGCTCAGTCTTTGAAATATCGATCTGAAATTTTGTTCACTCCCTTTTCTTCTCAAGAAGTTGCTCATTTGTTGGAACTGTCGATTTGGAACTACTTTAGTATGTAGCTGGCATACAAACTGACCGATCAAAGTCATGTTCTTGTATGGAAAACTTTTATGTTTAACGAGTTATCTTCACAAAACTTCACATAGATTATTATCGAACACAACCCTATAATATTCGAACAAATTGATTAGATCGAACGACTGTAGTATATAGCTGCTATACAAAGTGATCGAGATAGGCATCATTTTATAACGGGTTTTTCAATAAGGCCGCAACAAAAGGAGGCCGATTGGGACAATAAAAGGCGGTGTATTTTTTGCCGCTCTTTTGACATTTCTCTTTAGTAACATTTGCCATTTCATTATGAAAAGATATACGATCCAACAATGAGTCGAAATTACTACTACCGGAATTCAAAGTCAGTGGCCTCAACTTTAAGAGCGCTACGTCCAATTTATGTCCGTCATAATCGTCCTAACAGATCAACAATTGAGCGACTAGTGGAAAAATTTGAATCCACAGGCACAGTAGAAAATGTTCCCGTGTCAGTGAGATAAAGAAGTGCCCGTAGTGTCGAGGATATTGCTGCCGTTACCGCATCAATTGAGGAGGACCCAAATCAGTCTCTCACACGTCGTTCTCAAGCGTTGAGCATCCCTATGTCGTTGCTTGTGGCAAATTTTGCGAAAAGATCTTGGACCTACATCCTTACAAACCAAATTGACGCAAGAACTGAAGCCGCTTGACCACCAGAATCGCCGTACGATCGTGAATTGGGCAGAGCAACAACTTGAAAATGATCCGGATTTTCATCAAAAACTCATCTTCAGCGATAAGGCTCATTTCTGGCCGAATAGCTTCGTCAATAAGCAAAATATGCGTTACGGTTATGTCGGACTTATGGGCCGGCGGTGTCACTAGGCCGTACTTCTTCCGTGATAATCAACACTGGCGCGTTTCTGTGAATGGGAATCGCTACCGCTCAATGATAACCTGATATTTTTGGCCTGAATCGAATGATATGGACTTGGGCAACATGTGGTTTCAACAGGTCGGCGCCACAAGTTACATAGCGAATGTCGCAATCGATTTTTAGAAAACCAAGTTTGGTTAAAATGTCATATCACGTAGTCAACCGGTCAATTCGCCGTCTCGATCGCGCGATATGACGCTGTTAGACTGTTTCCTGTGAGGCTACGTCAAGTCTATTGTCGTTGCCAACAAGCCAGCGACGATTGATGAACTTCGTACGAATATCCAACGTAAAATTGCAGCAGTATCGGACGATTCATGCTTGAAAATCGTCGAAAAAATGGGTTCAGCGTCTGAACTTCTGCTAGCGTGGCCGTGGTGGCCAGGCAAAAGAAATCAAGTTCGATAGTTTCATACATAATGGTATCGATTTTACTTTCACAGAAATAAAGAATGCATTTATATCCCAAACCGTTTTTGTTTTATTCAAATATATTATATATGTAAATGTATATGAAAAGCGCCTTTGAAGAGTTTATAGCTTCGGTGCAGTTGAAGTTAACGTTTCTTTTTGTTTTAATTTCTATCATTGAAAATATCGCTAAGAAAAGTTTTTCAAAAACATTTTTGAAAATGTGTTCTAATGTTTTCAGAATCTGTCCAGGAATAAAATCACTAGCCTCTGAAAATACAACTTGTTTAACTGCTTCTTTGAACTAAATTCCCCGGTTTAATACTCTAAAAGGGAGTTGACCAAAAATGTGGGCATTGTCCTTTCATTTATGCGATGACATTAGTGTCGAAATATTATTGTTGATCTTAATCTTATTTACTCGTATCTATAGATTTTATTTTTTTTTTATTGGAAATTCATATATTTTTTATATATTAATATCCTTCGCATTGTAGTATTTAATATAATATAAAAGCTCAGAAAATATACAACTGAAAAATATATATTTTTTAATCATGTTAATATTCTGATATTTCTACACAAAATTATTTTTTTTCTGTTAAACATAAAATTAATGTTTTATTAAATATTTTTCTTTATTTATGTTATAAAAAATTGCTTTTGAGTATCAGCGCTCTTAAATCTTAAGTTGAATAAACCAATTAATTGTAAAAATGCAAACCTGCGTGCATGAATATGTTTATATTTGCTTTTAATGCATATCTATATAATGTATATATGTTTAGATATCAGTTCAAACGGTGTCAACATTAATTAAATGTCCAATTTCCATTTGGTTCGGTTGCGCTTTGTTTTCCACAGAAGATTTAACTTGTTTTCAATGACCAATTCTAACCTCATTTAAGTAAATATGTGCAAAAGCTGCCTTTATATACAAGGCTTATGCATAAATAAATATTATATGTATGTACAAACAAAATGTAGACACATACAAATCAATATATGAATATATATACTTATGATTTTATATAAGCCAAATATTTATGTCAAAATAATACATATGTAAATATATATATATGTACATATCTACATTTTATAAATGTATATATGCATAACTGATTTTTATATGTACATATACATATATGTAAATCGCAATCACGTATGTATCTGCTCTTATTATGATTGAGCGCACCCCACCTACAATCTCTTAAATAAATAAACAAACAAAATAATAAAAAAGCACACACATACACACACCAACCAAATTGCTAACAGCAAAAAGCATGAGCAATGAACGTTCAACATGTGTGCTGTAAACACCTTGAAGTGCTAAAATTACACCGTCACATGAATTGTCCTTGAAAATTTTCTTGAATCATCATCAAGACGCGAGCATCATCATTAGCTACATCATCACTGTCGTTGAGGGAACTTGTACATGTTGTTATTTTCAAAGTTGTGAAAGTTGCTGCAATGGCCGAAAGTAAGAAAGGGGTCTGTCAGAGCTCAGCAAGTTGCAGATCACTCATACGCCGTGTCGCACACAACTGCAGTATCAAATATGCAATCATAAACACAAGCATACACACATATGTAAGCATATCGTATATATAAATATTTATAAGATCATTAATTTGACCCACTGTCCGCCCCATTCGCACACTCTTATAAATCGAACACTCTGCTAATGATCATTATCATTGCCTTCATAATTATCATAAGCAGCTGCGCGTTATTACGGATGTTAATGTCAGAAAGGTATTTCGAATGGACAGGCAGGCAAATATACGCACATACATACGTCCGTATGGCTTGCATATGCACTACAAAGTTTTGTTTGTTGTTTTTGTTGGCTGCCACTTCTGCAGTTGGCTTTCGTTTGGCCTGTGTACGTCATAGCCTCTTCTCAACGATATTTGCTTTATTTTCGTTGTGCATATGCTTTTAGTTTGTACTATTAATAAATACTGAAAGTAAATATTCGAAAACCAACAACAAAAAACATAATTCTAAAAGACGCCCTTCAGCGCAGGCGACCTTTTCTTCAAAGTTCATGCTCTCACTTAGGGATTAAATGTACAAGATGACGACTAGCCTTCACGAAAACACAAGGCACAATAACTTATTGAAAATACATACATAAACACATAAAAACATACACTAATATTACAACATGTTGTGGCTGGCTCGGCACTAACAATTGTTACATTTGATCATAAATATTTTTGTGGAAAGTGTTGGCCCTTAAAGCTTTGCCAGATGTTTGGTTATACTTTTCCTTCCATTCATTTTTTATTTATAGCATTCGACCTAATGCTGTCGGACTAATGCAGCGTTCTCCATGTAAGAAACCGTTTTCGCATAGCTATTGGATTTTAGAAAAATAATATTATGTTTTTTGTTAGAAGCTGGACCTGATTTGGTTTGCTGTACGGCATTTCTCATCGCAGCTGTTTAACATTAGATTTAAATGTGGACTCAATTTTATGAACTAATCTCTGTTGTTAAGCCAAAATAAGAATTCGTTCCTTTGTTTCTTAACCAAGTGATCGATAATTAAAATATCAAAAGTTCTGAAGAAAACTTCTGAACCAAACTATCTCAGCTATGCATGAGATACCTCATATAGCTTGATATCTCTTCTGTTCTATCCTGAGGCATTTTGTATGTACTATTTACGTATAAAATTTACCAAGTTCCTTTCCTTAGCTTGAGTCTGAAGTATATTTGGCTTATCTTGGCTAATATTATAAAGAGGTAAGATTTGATTGTTTGTTTATTCGAATTGAATAGACACAATGTACAAGTAAGGAAGGGCGAAGTTCGGGTGTCACCGAACATTTTATACTCTCGCATGATAAAGTGATAATCGAGATTTCATTATCCGTCATTTACATATTTTTTTAAACGTGATACCTCAGCTCAATACCGTATTTGTGTAAAGTTTTATTCCGCTATCATCATTGGTTCCTAATGTATATATTACACAGAGAAGACATCAGATGGAATTCAAAATAGCGTTATATTGGAAGAAGGCGTAGTTGTGAACCGATTTCACCCATATTTCGTATATGTCATCAGGGTGCTAAGAAAATATTATATACCGAATTTCATTGAAATCGGTCGAGTAGTTCCTGAGATATGGTTTTTGGTCCATAAGTGGGCGACGCCACGCCCATTTTCAATTTTTATTAAAAGCCTGAGTGCAGTTTCCTTCTGCCATTTCTTCCGTAAAATTTTGTGTTTCTGACGTTTTTTTGTTAGTCGGTTAACGCGCTTTTAGTGATTTTTAACATAACCTTTGTATGGGAGGTGGGCGTGGTTATTATCCGATTTCTTCCATTTTTGAACTGCATATGGGAATGTCTGAAGGAAACGACTCTATAGAGTTTGGTTGACATAGCTATAGTAGTTTCCGAGATATGTACAAAAAACTTAGTAGGGGGCGGGGCCACGCCCACTTTTCCAAAAAAATTACGTCCAAATATGCCCCTCCCTAATGCAATCCTTTGTGCCAAATTTCACTTTAATATCTTTATTTATGGCTTAGTTATGACACTTTATAGGATTTCGGTTTCCGCCATTTTGTGGGCGTGGCAGTGGGCCGATTTTGCCCATCTTCGAACTTAACCTTCTTATGGAGCCAAGAAATACGTGTACCAAGTTTCATCATGATATCTCAATTTTTACTCAAGTTACAGCTTGCACGGACGGACAGACGGACGGACGGACGGACAGACAGACATCCGGATTTCAACTCTACTCGTCACCCTGATCACTTTGGTATATATAACCCTATATCTGACTCTTTTAGTTTTAGGACTTACAAACAACCGTTATGTGAACAAAACTATAATACTCTCTTTAGCAACTTTGTTGCGAGAGTATAAAAATGCCAAAAAAATCCTTACATGGCATGCGCCGCGAATGCTATTGACTATAAAACAAAATAATGTACTACGACTTTACAAAATATACTAACGGGTGATCCAAGTAGAGGTCGTTTTTTCAAAAGCTATTTTGAAAGATCACGCGTCAGTCGTGTCAAGTTGTCATGTAATTTCGTTCAGTATTGTTTGGCATATTATCTTGGAAAGACTTGATTACGATAATTCACTTTCTCTAAAGAAGGATTTTAGCGCGCTTTGCTCAAATTAATTTCTTCAAAAATAATGCCGATGAGAACATAACCGTCAATGGTGACCGTTATCACGCCATAATAACAATTTGATGATGCCTGAAATTGAAGCTCGTGATCTCGGCGGCATTTGGTTGTAACAACGGTGCCACTTCCTACAAATTGCATCAAACAATGGATTTATTGAGAAACCACTTCGATGAGTAGATAATTTCACGATTTGGGCCTGTCAATTGACCACCAAGATCGTGTGATATCACATCCTTAGACTTAGAATATGGGGATATGTAGAGTCTAAAGTCTATGCGAACAATCCCGCTTCGACTCAGTTCTCAGACCAGTTACTAGGTGAAATGCTCGAACGAGTCATCGAAAATTGGACTCAACGGATGGACCATCTGAGACGTAGCCGCGAACAACATTTGAAAGAGATAATCTTCAAAAAATAAATGCCAAAGAATGTTATTTCGTGTTTCCCATTCAATTTGAAGTTTCTGTGTTTTTTTTTTGTTTCTTAAAGAAAAGTAGGGAACCTTTATAACTTTTTGAATTATTCGATCCGAATTATCCATTCCAAATCTATTGCGAATTTAGAAATATAAATTTTAGAAAAAATTCGTGCGGTGATTGGCTAAGCCGTAACTTAATATGTGATGTAGGCGTCTTTGCCTTTTTCAATTTTTGTTAATATTTTTCTTTTTACAGTAATAAATTAACCGTTTTTCGGAAAAAATAGAGTTTTTTCCTGCAAACTGTCCGTAAAAGTAAAAATTTTTAATTTTGAAAAATTCTCTCTTGTGTCATTGGATATTTGCTTTGTCAAGATAACGCCGAGATAATTTTTCAAAATTAAATTTTTTTTGATAAATAAAATTTAACAACCATATTACTTTCCTGAAATCCGAAAAAATATTAAAGGAAAATGTACACAATAAATAAATATTATCAATTCAAATGTGTTAAGATTCAAAACAAAAATATTTGTAATCAGCTTGAACATGCTGTACTTCAGACATAGCAGAAAGTGTAGTTTTCGAAGATTTATTGCATACTTTTAGGCGCAGTAATAGTGATATTTACTTTCGTAAGTATGAAAAATGTTTTACTTATTTAAGTAAAAACTACACTTTTTTATATTTTTCGAAATGATAATATCGCTCAGTTTCATATTTGAATGGCTTTAAACCAAAAACAATTTATTTTCGCATTCGTCTTTACTAAGCACTTAGCAAATTTACTTCATTTGTTAGCAAATTTCAAATAAATGTAACAACAACAATATTACTAATGCAGCGAAAGCAGTGTTAGAAGCGTTTGGCAGCTTAGCGGTTTTTATTGACTCACTTGATTCACAATGGCCGCTTGTTCCTCGGCGACGTCTTGCTGGTGATCGCGTGTTGGCATCGGGCTGAAGCAGCCGCCCTGTGGCTGTGGCAACGGTGGTACATAGCCGCCCGAGGCGTTCAGTTTCGGAAATACTGTTTGCGGCAATGAATCAACAGGCAGTTGTAGAGCGCGCTCATATTGGCCGGGTCCTGGCAAGAATGGTGAGGGTCCTCTGCGCGAATGAGAGAAAAATTAAAACTGAAACTTTATATACGAATATGTGCATGAAGATGTGTACTTGCCTATGTGGCACATTGGCATTGGTTAAATCTGGACTAATGCTGTTCACTGGTGAGGGGCCTAGCCCGGCTTTGTACGGATCGCTGCCAAGTCCTTGTGTGTATGCGATTTTACTGTCACGATGTACGACGATTTTAATTTCATTGCCGGCATTACGGAATAACGTCTCGGCGTCAGCGTGACTTACGTCACGTGCGTCATAGTCACGTATCTTGGCGATAATGTCGCCGCGCAGCACTTCTCCGTAGGCGGGACTGCCGACTTGAACCTGTTGGTAAAAAAAACATTAATTTTCATTCGACTTTTGACTTATTGGCTGGACAGGATATAGAAATATTTATTCTCGACAGAATTGCAATTCTCAAGTATTTTCGAGAACGTACGATAATAACTATATACATATATCCATACATACATATATTGCAAGATGGCTGTAAATAATTGAGAAGTGTAGCTTACAATTTTGCTATCAAATGTATACGTTCGTACTTTTGCTAGATCGCCAACAAATTGGTATTATCTCAATACAAAAAATCTTCTCTCAAAACTTTAAACATGTTTTTCTCGAAACTTCAGCGTGGGTTCTCCGAACCAGGTAAATCGAAGAAATTGAATTTTTTACACCACCTTTTTAGATGCATATGCATATTTGTCACGTAATGATCGAAGAAATGGTTTTTGATGACAATTATGATTTCATATCATTTCGGGCGAAGTCACACGCCAATATGAAAGAGCATTTCAGAGTGTTTGGAAATACAAGATCAAGCTTTAAACTCGTTTTTTCTCAAAATAGTGTTTTCAAAGTCAGTGATCAACATTACTCGAAAACAGCTAAACCGATTAGTAATCAATCGAAGATCTCACCAATAAATATTTTTTATAAACAATTTAAGACCGAAATTTTGGTTAAATATCGATTTTCATTTGAAAAATTGTCATTTTCAAAAAAAAATTACTTTGCTCATTTCTTCGATTAATTACTAGATTTAGCAATACTTTAACGAAATCTGTTAATTTTTCAATTTCAGAGGATCCTGTTCAGAGATATAGTGCTCACTGTAAAACGTCTTTTTTGAGAGGAGCTCCCAGAGATCAGCTCTAGCTCCTTTCCAAATAAATATTTTTACTAATACTAAGTCTTAAAATATAGTTAAAAGATACCATAATATGTGTACAAATTTTACAATTAAACAATAAATTTAAAAGTTTTTTCGGTCTTCTACCTGTACATAGGCCTCTTAAACCACTCTGCAGGGTATTTGCTTTTGAATTTTGTTAAAAATAAAGATTTGGCTAGTCCTTCGATCATTACCTGCATTCGTGTTGCAATACGTTTTTTTTTTGATTTTGGATAAAATGTAATTTTAAGCAGAAAAATCTTCTTCACCGCCAGACACCTCTTTTCGGCGATTATCTTGGTGACGGTCACGGGTTTGAGAGAATCTAAACTTTTTCAAAATTAACTGCTATTTATTCAAAAACATTAAATTTTTTATATGTATTTTTTTATGTATTTAATCAATATCCTATTCAAAATAATGCAGTGAAAACGTATTTTTTCTGAGTTGTATGTGGATATAACCTCTGTCATAACTGACCAACCTCAACAAGTTAAAATCTTCGTAAATATCAATAATATTATCAAGCTTTTTATACGAAAAAAACACTTTCAGTTTCGGACCCAGATAAAAATTTTCAAGAAAACCAAATCTGGCGATTTTCAATGAAATATGCTCGAACGGTATATAATATGTATAAATAATTAAGTATCGTTAAATGTGATACAAAAATAAAATTTTCCATTAGCCCGATATACATATCGTCACCTAAAATGCAAAATAACGTATCATCAAAAAATTCGAAATTGAGTATCTTATATTACGCTTTACTACTACAAATTACGTTCATAATATGACATTTGTCCAACATTTTCAGGTTCTGCGCTCAGATATGAACCAGTTTTAACCAATAATACATTTTTTTTTTCACTCATGTTCCATTTTATTTCGTGTTTCATTCATGCCACTGTGAATTTCCGAAAATGTTGTTACGTTATTTTACATTTCAGTTGACGATATGTACATATGTATCTAAAATAATTACTTTTTTCTCTTTTGTTGGTTGTCTTTATGGTTTAATGTTGTTGGACATTTATGATTTAATGTTGGTCATTTCTCGAGTTATCTTAGTGGAATTGGATGAGAGTTTTCCTTGAGTATTATTTAGTTTTATGCCACAAATAGATGAATGCGGTAAAAAGTTCCCTAATAACTTCAATAAATGATTATCGCTTTTCTGGTTGACTTCACCATATACCGGTTTTTCCAAGAGGGATGATATGAAGTTTAAGTGTTCAGGTCGGGTCAGGTCAGGTCAGGTGTTCGGTCATTTTTAGTATATCATGATTTGTAATTTTTTTCATTATGTTCAGAGAAGTTTACAATTTCATCATGGAAAGATATACGCAATAACAACGTTTACAAATTATTCTCTTTTATTATCAAAATAATCGTTCTCCAATTGCAACTTCTCGTGCGCTTTTGCCATTTCTTGGTCGTAATAAGCGTCCATCTGTGCTCGCTATTCGTCGAATTGTTTAAAATTTCGAGCGTACATTTTCATGCTCATAATGTTCAGGTGCCAATTAGACAAAGAACCGCTCGAAGTAATGAAAATATTTCTGCCGTTCAGCTAAAGTTGCTGAAGACCTCAATTTATCGATTCCAAGGCGTTCTCCAGAATTGCATCCGTATAAAATTGTTCTCACTCAAGAACCGAAGCCATTGGATCACCGTAAACGTCATTAGTTTGCCTTGGAACAACTTGAAAACGATAACGATTTTTTTTTAAGAAAATCATCTTCTCCGGCTTACTTCCATCTAAGTGGTGCGGTAAATAAACAAAACTGACGATACTAGTGCGGAGAAAATCCACAAATTATGCATGAACAACCATTACATTCACCAATATTGACAGTTTGGTTTGGTTTTTGGTCTGATGGAATCATTGTTCCGTACTTCTTTTGAAATGAAGCTGGTGACACCATCACTGTCATTGGAGAGTGGTATAGATAGATGATAACCAACTTTCTATGGCCGCAATTAGAAGAAGGACAGAAGAAGAACTGTCCTGACAACATTTGGCTCCAACAAGATGGGGTTACGTGCCACACAGCAGTGCAACAACCGAATTATTGCGAGAAAAGTTTGAAGATTCGATTCTTTTAAGAAATTGTGACATTGATTGGCCTCCAAGAAGTTATGATTTAAGTCCATTAGACTACTTCTTGTAGGGTTTTTTGAAGTCACTGGTCTTTAGCAATAAACCAGACACTCTTCAAGCTTTAGAAGTCAATGCTGAACGTGCTATTCATGACATATATGTAACTTGATTTAGTGGAAAAAATACTCGAAAATTGGGTTCATCGAATTCATTCCTTCAAAGAATTTTGGGGGGCAATTTGAATGAAGTTATTGTATAGATTATACTTCATACTAAATAAAAAAATATTTGAATTTCCTTAACAGTTAGTATATCCCTCCTCTGTCAGTTTGAGAGCAAGATCATTTCAAACTCGCTTAAGATAATTTTACGAGTATCGCTACAAAACCTGAGTGTTATTGGTTCATACATTCACCTAGTAGGAAGTATATTCATTAAAAGCCTTTGATAGTAGGCTCTGTAGAGTAGATTGATTTAGGAAAATATATTTTTCTGACAGATATGCAGATGTAAGGTAATACAAGATACCACTAGTGCAGCCGTGAATCTGACCGAGTTAAGGCAACTAAAATAAATCACAGCCAATTCAAGAAAGTTCGCCTAAGGTAGAAAGGAGGAGAAGGTCCCTATATAATTTCATATCGTCTTCCTCCATACAACAATTAGCATCTGGCAAGATATTTACACTCATCGAAAGTAAGCTATTGAGATTAGAGAGCGTTTAGTCACTGCGGCGAGATGAAACTTGCTCACAGTCAATCGTTCACAGGAAGGCAAAATGTTCATAATATCGCTCAATAAAAAAAATTTTTGCAAAGTCTGGAAATATGTATTTCAAAGCCTTTTAATTCTTCTAAACATAATGTTCTGTTGCACCAGAAGTTATCGCTGCCTTACTTATTTTCCCTCAAATTACTTAATTGTACACATTTTATTGCATTTTGGCACATAATTATCCAATGCATTTTCGACGCTTTTTTGGTGTGAAATATACATCCTCTTGTTTAGACACACATACATGCATAATTATTATTATTACGTTGTATAAACTATTTTCGCAAAAACGTCTGCTTTCGTCACATAAATTACATTTAATGTTGACCGAAATTCGCTCATAAATGTTTCTGTCTTGTCAAATTTGAAATATTATTGTGTTTTTTGGGGCTCATTAAGCAGAGCGAGGACGCAGCCTTCGATATTGCGATCTTTTTTCGATTGATTGAGATTGCGAAACGCGCAAACTTGTGTAATTGACTTTGATTTATGCAAATATTTTCCGAAAACTGATTTTATTAATTTTCCACTGGCACACAAAGCTTTAAAATGTTTGCCGAAAGTGCTACTTACGGCTAAAGTAAAAATGTATTGTTGATATTAAATTTAAAATTAGTACAATATCTATGATCGAAAAGGTTTTGGCAAATATTCTCTTGAAATATTAAATTAAATAAATTTCTTTCCACATACATTTTAATACAAACGATTTCATAAATAAATGGGAAAACCTGAGTTCGAGTGAAACGAACATTATCAACTTTCGAAATTTGCAAGAAAATGTATATATCGAGATACCTGCTTAATTTCAATTAATTCGCTCACTTATGACTAAAATTTAAACAACAAAACTATTCACTTAATTTCTCGTGTTGAGTATAAGGCTGATAATATATGTAGGTATTTGGGATGTAACGAATCATATTTCTATTAAAGTGGATAATGCAGATAGGAACAGAGATTCTATCATTTCAACCATTTTAGTTACTAACTAACATTAAGTTGAATCTTCTAAAAACCGTAATTTTTTTATTTTATTTTAAAAATACTGGCACGACTTTGAAACCTCATAGAATCTGCCATATAAGCTTCACAGAAAAATGTTATACACCATAAGAGAAAAATTAAGATATGGACATTATATTTGACTATCTTCGGAAATGTGAGGGCAAATATTTCGATTTTGAAGCCAAAAAGAAAACAACTTATAAAAGAGTAAGGAAAATGCGTATGCGAAATTGTTACAGATGTTGGAAAAGGCTTACGATGATTCAGTTTTATCAAAACCAAAAGCCTATGAGTGGTACAAAGCCTTCAAAGGCAGTCGAGAGATCGTTAAAGCCATGGACGACCTTCGACCTCTTCAACTGATTGAAATATTAAAAAAAATTACGGTTATGGTGCTTGAAATCGTCAGGCAAGTTTTGGAGAGATGGCAACAGAACCTGACATCTCACGCGAATCGAGATAAAGCTGATTTTTCTTTAAAAAAGTCAACAATCGGAATGGAGGAAAAAAACGAGCTGAAACCAAAAAAAAACACACCAAAGCCACTCAGAAATCAAGGTGTTTTTTTCGATGTTCGTGATTTGGTGCATCATGAATTTGTTCCGGAGGGACAGTTGGTCCATATGGAGTTCTATTTGGCCATATTGAAATGTTTGCGTCAGAACATTCGTCGGAAGCGGCTGGAATTGTGAAAAAAAAAACATTTCATGGATTTTCAATTTCCGGGTACTTTTTTGTCACAATGCATTTGATATACTATTTATTAGAGCACTACTCAAATATTATGATCTTAAGATAAATATATGCTGATGTCAAAAGTTCTCTAGACTGTAATTATTTTCCAAGATTTTTTAAAAGTTTTTGCCTTTTATTAATAGCTTTTCATTTAATAAATCGATAAACTTTTTATGGCTTAATGTAGACTTTACAGTAAGCGTTCTCTTAGTTGAATAATGTAAAAAATATTTTTCTGACCAATACGACGTAGACTCGAAGCTTTTGGAGAGGTCAGTTTGGCACTTAAAACTTTCAACGAGTTTGTATCGCAACTGTATTTTTCACCTCGGGAGACCATGCTCTCTGAAACTATCACCTTATTCACCTGACTGTAACTGTTTAACTGTAGTTTCACGGTAATATTATATGTATATGAAACTATTTATGATTTTTAGTTATTATTTTAACTTTTTATATCCTGAATGAAGTCTGTACGTCTGTCTGTCTTCCCGTTTGTTTATATGCGAACTAGTTCCTTAGTCTTTGAGATATCAGTCTAAAATTTTGCACTTGTGCTTCTCTCCCAAAGTAGTTGCTCGTTTGTCGGTACCGTCGAAATCGGACCACTATAGCATAAAGCTGCCATGCAAACTGATTAATCAAAATCAAATCCTTACACGGAAAGCATTTTGATGTGACAAAATATCTTCACGAAATTTGGCATAGAATATTTTCCAAGGCAACGCCAAAAGCTTCGTACATATAGTTCACATGGGACGACTTTAGCCTATAGCTTTCATTCAAACTGACCGAACAAAATCAAGTTCTTGTATGGAACTTTTTTTTGTAAAGGATAATAACAATTTTTTTACAATGTAGGGCCTACACTACCTTAGCTAGTTTTTCATTTCCAAGCATATGAGTTAAAGAAGTTGCAACTTCGCTGCTTTTTCTAATACTCCCTATCGGATCTGCCTGTGCACCCAAGACTAGTCAATGTAAGGTTTTTTTTAGCGATTTGCACTAGCTTAACTTCTTCTGTCGGTTCTATGTAGCCTCCAAGTTGTGAGAGGCACCATTTGTAAATTTGTTGAAGGAAAAAAACCAAACAATTTTTTCTACTGAAACATCATAATCGAACTGTTCTATGAAGTGCTTATTTACTTTATCAAAAATTTTTGAATTTCCCCGAACAAAATCAAAATTAATGAAATTTTTGTTATTAAAAAACTCACTGCATTAACGATGCGCGCAATTTACTTCGGAATTGAATAATGGTGCCAATTAATATGTATGTATGTATGTAAATTCAGACACATAAGATCATTTATATATTTTATGTGTGCACTTAAGACAGAAAATTAAATGAAATAAAGTGGGAAATCGCAAACATATTTATTTTGAACTTGCGAACGTTTTCCCACAATGCTCCTCCTTCACACCCCTTACGCTGCATACACACACACACATACATATGTATGTAAATTCTTGCTGTTTACAAAAATATTATTGCTTGTTGTTGTTTACTGTTTGCAACTTGTTTTGATTTCACATTTCTTTGTTTGTTTGCCACGAAACACACACATCGCTGCCGTCTGCAGAATGCAATGGCAATGATAAAGGCAGCCAAAGCCGCAAGCCACAATTTGGCAATCGGCAGCCAAAACATTCGAGGTTCTTCATTTTATATATACTTTTGCCTCTTTTATTTTATTTTCTTGATATATTTATTTTCAATGAATCGCGTAGCAAGCACATGAACGTCCTTTTTGGTTGCAACGACACACTAAACAAAATCGTGATCTTAAGATCATATTACATAATTATCGCATGAGAGAAAAAATTCCACGGGATTTTTATTTGCGATATTTTCATTTGCGTGCTAAGTATGTCTTATGATTACCCTGGTTATGATGAGCGGTGTATCCAGATCATTGCCACCGACGAGACGTATACCCCAGGGCGTGTCGGGGCCATCACGTCGCAGCACAACAGTGAATTCATGCAATTTCGGGCTCATTGCCTGCCACGAAAAGCACACGACAAATATTTACGATTAAAAAATAACAATGAACACTCGATGGACTCGCGCACAAAGGACACTTTTTGAAGACTTTTTCTCTGAACAGCGGTCAAGACCTCAAAAAAAAAACGTACAAAAAATCACAGCGCGTTGGTGAACTCGCGAACACAATGCAGCCCAGTGATCTGTAAATGGCAACGTCTTATCGCTGCACAATTTTTCGAAAAGCTATGATGACGACGAAGACGACAAATGGACGATATGCGATCTATTGTCGCGCGGGACAAGACAACGACAACGTTCTGCTTCGGTACGATCGGTGGCACTGTGACTACGTTGCAACAAAACGTTTATACACTGAAAATTCGCAGACGATTTGATCGCGCTGAAAGTTGCTCAAGCACTAAATTTAAAAGCGGCAAACAAACATCGCATCGAATTTGCGGCGGAAGCCGAAATGCTTTTCTTATTTTCTTCGACGTTTTTGTGATCATACATCAAACCCCTGCTTGATTAACCCCGCTCCTGCCGGTAGCGCAGTAGCTGTGGAGGGGGTCGGCGCGCTAGCGTTTCCTCTTTGAGGAAAATCTGTGCTTTCTTTGACTTTTGTTTACATTTTTTGCCTTCGATGGACTTGGTGGATTTTTATTGTATACACAGTTACAGATTTTACTCGCTAATTTTTGTGTGTTTTTTTTGGCGATAAAATCATAAAAAATGGGAACTCAAATAAATTCGTAAAATAAAAAAAAGGAAAGGCGAAGCAAAAAATAAAACGAATATGAATAACAGCACATAAACGAATTTATAAGATTTGTATATTTAGTATATTTACTTACTCATATGTTTTTACAACATACAGGGTGTTCCATATGTGTAAATGTGTCATTTCCTAACCCGTTAGGTTGTTTAGATACGTGTTTCTATACCTTAAATCGATACAGTTATAATCACTTTGATTCTAATCATGAATTCGGGCGATGAAATCAAGGGATGTTAGGACTAGGTCGTTCAGGTTTCCAGAAAATGTCTACTAAGGAAGATGTCGAAGACTGCGAATGTGAAAAAGGCGACCGCACGACTTCTTTTCATTTACAAACATAAGGGTTAAAGAAATTGAAGCTTCACTGGTTTTCGTATTGCTAAATACCTATCTCATCTGCCCGTACCCAAAGCTAGTGAAGGACTCCATATCCCTGTCATGAAGTTACTACGTGGTTAGACTAATCTGTGTGCCTGGTTACAGTGGTATTGTAGGAAACTACAAGACTGACGAGCTTGCTATGTCTGGCACTTCAGTCTCAATGGGAACGGATAGGAACTAAGTGTTAAAATAGGAATAGAGCACCTAAGCATGTTGTTGATAGGTTCAAGCCGCTTTGTCGATGGCTGATATTCAATTGCAGGAGTTTTGAATCAGACTTCGTAAAGAACTATACAAAGCAGTCTAAGTGCTATCCCACTTTATCTTAAGGGATCAGCCATCTAACCTAACCCAACCTATCGGATCGTTCTCATAAATGATAGCTCTTCATAGATATTTAGGATTTATACGATGCCAAAATATGTTGGCGCACCCTGTATAACCTTGTACAATTGTGTATATGTACATATGTGTTTACACAGGTAAGTGCAAATTAATTTCCTGGTCCGCCCGCAGCTACTTATTCGACATGATCTTTAGTAAGTTAAAGCTGTGTGCACACCGTGCAGCCGTTACACCCCATGAGAGGGTACAAAATGTCTGGCGCACGCCAAAATTTGCAATGTTTTGGGAAAAATATCAAACTAAGAACAATAGAGCTCGATGCAACAACAATACACATCATCAGTGTGGGCCTGCAACGCTCTACAAATATAAACACACACATACACTTTTACATACACAAGTCACGTTGGGTAATTTCACTTCGGCAGAAGCAATATGCGCAAAATATTTATATGGAAAGTCGTTAAATTTTATTTGTGGACTTATAAAATGTCCAACAACTATATTACGAAGTTCAGAAATAAATGTTTCGAAATGAAAAGTGTTTGCTATAATTTGGCCGCAATGTCTGTGCTAAAGCAGTTTTTATGTTGAAATACATACAGATAAATTTATGCGTAATTTAGGTATAATTCAAGGTTGTTTTTAAAAAGCCTAAATAAACAAACGTGTACTACACGCAGCAGGATAATTAAATCTGCTCATACATTTGATCACGAGCGACTTGCTGCAAGGCGGTGTTCACATGTATGCGCCACGCACTGTACTTGAAGGCGTCTTACTTAATGAAATATTGGTAATTACATAAATTTTCAGCGAGATTAATATTTAAACGTTTTTTATATACTTTTTGTTTTGGTTGTTGCTTTTGCAGTGCACCAATTTTTGGTAGCAGTCCACACTTGTTCAATATTTTAATAACTTACAAGTGGGTCAAACAAATAATTTAATTCTGCAGAAAAAGCCAAAAATTAAATTGATAGAATGCGCACAAGTGGGTGGATTGATGAAAAAGTAAAAACAATGTATATTTTTAAATGGCATAAAGAATCAGATTGCAAATGGGTGGTGCGAAGAGTCCTTAAGAAGCGAAAAAGCAATATGCTCATTATTTATTTATAAAAATATATGCGATTTTGAGAACTAGCCTTACCTTTTAACACAATTTTTTCATAGTTTTAATTAACTGTTACACTCCTATTAAAAATTGTCTACTTAAACCTAATTTTAATTACTTCATACGTCTTAAAAAATAGTGTTGATCATAAATGACGATCAACATGCGAGCCAATCAAAATCCGTGATCACCGGAAATTCCTTCGAAACTGTGCGTGTATTCATCAAAAATCAGCTGAATCATTATTGAAATTCTTGGAAATGGAATTGAACATCTCCAAAACATCGATTTATCGCATTTTGACCAAACATTTAGGCTTACGAAAGGCACAAATTGACTGACGACCAAAAATTGCTCAGAATCCAACATTAGAAGGACGATTATTCGACCAAAAATCACATTTTAACCATTAACCACTCCCCGTATTCACCTAATATGGCACCGTGCGACTTCTTCCTCTTCGGAAAAATGCATTTGCCCATGAAAGGAAAGCATTATGTAGACGTAGATACCATTCAAAAGGCTTGCAACGGCATACTGGCGGCCACAACGAGCTAAAACACTCGTTCGACATGCTTTTGGACTGTGCAAAAAGCTGTATTGAAGCAGACGGAGACTATTTTGAATAAAATAAATTGATTTTGTCGAAAAAACCATTTGTTTTATTTTTTTTTAAGTCCTGTCTACTTTGGAACGCACCTCGTATATTACAAGTTAAATAAAATGTCCAACAGGGCGTATACTTAACGTACGCATTACGCTTATCAACGCCAACACACATGTATGTATACTTACATACATACACATAAGGAACCACCTAGTAAAAATTTGGTCCAATTAGAAAATAATATAGACCTATGTAGTTCCAAACCGAGTTAAGTATTACGCTGCACTGGACCATCTCGAAAATTACAAATCGACATTTTCCTGATTGTTCGACAATTTGGTTCGAAGTTGTCAGAATATGCATGTATGCACGCACAAGTACAGTTATGTGCAATACAATATCTAAACGCTAAAGACTTTCAACGAATTTTATTGCAATTAAATATAGTTGTGCTTATTTTTATTTCTGTGGCACTGGACCAACAACAATGCAATAAGTGGCTGAGAAGCCGTCTACGTAAAGCAACTATAAATACTGTAAATGAAAAACAAATTACACAAAGAAAAACTAAATCAAGTGCGAAACGACACGATAAAACTGCCAATCGGCAAAAAGACGAATTCGATTGCAAATCCCAAATGCAAACTTCTGCAAGCAATGCAGTGGTTTATGCAAATACATATAAGTATGCATACATGTATGTACATGCAAATACATGTATGTATGTATGCACAAATATGCCGCTTGCATTCCGATGCATTCGCGGCGACCTAAATCTTCTCGAATTCAACTCAGCTGACTAATAACCCATTTTATATTTACTTTTGGCCAATTGTTTATCTCACGTTTATTGGCACACACACTTACATACAACTGTGGGTATTTATTTTTATGCGTCTACAAATAAACACAGGTGTGTGTATAGTCACTGCTTTTATTTTTATTTAAAGTACTCGCTAATTTGCCATTTTTTATTTGCCAAACGAACATGTCACTCGCAAAGTCGCAAAATCCGCCGAGCTGAATGGCTTTACTTTTTGTGTAAAAAAATAGAAAAGAAAATACATATTTATTTTTGGACTAAAACTGAGGGGAATTGTATGTTGTCGCAGGATTAAAAATAAAAACAAATGTGTTAAAAAATACGATTTAAAATTAATTGCTGTTAATCAGCCAGAAAATATACACAGCTAACATAGGCATACACATATGTACATATACCATATTGTTATACTAAGCAACGAAGTAAACATACATACATACATATATTGCTATACTAAGCGACTGACTACGAAGTAATGCAAATACGATTACCATATACATATATACGAGCAGTTTGAGTGCCAAATATATTTTTTATTTAATACTAGAATATTTGCAATCCTTAATAGAATAATGAAATAGACTAAGTTTCTGACTAAATCAGACACTAGGCTGTTAGCAAATTACTTGCTGACGAGAGATCACTGTTAAAAACAAGAAAGGTTAACTTCGGCTACACAGGTAAAACTAGAATACCCTTCACACCTGCGTTAATTTGTAATAAAAGAGTATAAAAGAGTCTTTATCTTGATTTTACTCTGTCAGTTTGTTTTGGTATAGTGGGTTAGAAAAATTTACTCGAATATTATAGCACTGTGGACAATACTTACGGCTAAATTTCGGGAATTTAATCCGTCAAATAAGACATTAACAGTTTACTATACAAGAACTTGATTTGGCTCGGTCAATTTTTATTGCAGATATATCCATTATTGGTAGAATCACAACGGTTCCGACAAATTAGTAGTTTTTTGGGGAGGAAACGACGAATACGAAATTTCAGATCGGTATTTCAAAACCTGAGGGACTGGTTCAAGTATTTATAGACGGAAAGACAGACAGATACCATCTATATAAATTCTATGAACCCTTACTTAAAAAGCTGATTATCTCGAGAAGTATTAATGATAGCTTTTTGTATAGTTCCTATCATTTATGAGATATATACAAAAAAATGTGAAATTCTTGGAAAAATCGGGTTTAGAGCCCCGTACTACCTTGTCGGTGTGAGTGACGACTTTGTTGCACTGAGCACATTTGTAGAGTGAACAATTCTGAGAAATATGCATCTAAAGTCAAGCGATGCCATAAAATACCTCTGATTTGTGGGAATTTAAAGATAAAAACTCATGATTGTAGTGTATTTTCTATGGAGAATTTTTACAGGCCTTGGTCCAGTTCTTAAAGTTGATATTAAGGGCTAAAATTTTCAGGGATTTTTTTAACGCATTTCCAAGGAAATTTCGTGACCCATCTGTATAGATTTCACTTCGATGATGGGGTCTAAGTAGCACAAATGAGCCTAATAAGCAAGAACTGACATATATTTATGAATGCTCCATGATACCACAACAACAAAAAAATTTACCTGGCTAATGACAGACACACAGAAGCTGTAATATATACAATATATATATATATATATATATACCCAACTGACCTCTTCTCCACCATTTTGAACTGTTTAGCTCATCTAAACTAGCAATCTTAGAGAGATTTTTTGAAATAAGTATTTTAACTCTAAACAACTCTAGTCTAGCTAGAGAGGTTAACTAACATATTTCCGTAAATTTCGGAAAGTAAAGAAATCCTAGTCAAATCCTATGATAAAAAAATGAGGCAATAATTGAACAATAGTTTTCAGATTTCTTGTAGATTCTATAGTGAAATAAGGAACACATTTTTTAACCAAAAGTATAAAATAGATCTGCTGATACTTGGAACTTAGTAACTGATTAACATCATAGCGCATAGAGTTAGTATACGAAAATACTGTGGTATTGTCAGCCCCTGACAGTATGAATCCGGAAGTGTAGTGATTATATAGATCCTACATATTTCTGATTACAGAAAAACACAGGATCAAGGCAGCTAATAAGGATAGTCAAGGCTCTGTTTAAGAACACTAATACAAAACACAAAAATATGAAGATTATATTAAAACGATCTTAACAACCTCGTTACAATAGATTTTGAATGACCGTTAAATGAGATTGCTCGCGATTGTTGACACTGTAAAGATGTAAGAGAAATTTTTTGGACATATAATATCATTCCTTGAAATTTGGATATGCGAAAGTTCTCTACAAAGTGGATACCGTACGAGCTGATAATCTATCGAATCATAGTGTTACAAATAAACCATAGGGATGAAAAAATTACATAAATTAGGCTTCGAGTTGCTGCCATACTCTCCATATGTTGCGAATGTTGGAAAATCTCAAGTCTACCAGCGGTACAAAGCCTTGAAAGATGGTGCAGTGATCATTGAAGACATGCCTCGTTCTGGACGACCTTCAACTGATGAAAATATTAAAAAAAATTAATGATATAGTGTTGAAAATCGTCAGACAGATGTTAAAGAGATGTCAAGAGAGCTTGACATCTCTCGCGAGTCCATTCGAATGATTTTGGTGGTTATTTTGGGTATGAGATGCGTTCTTGCACGACTCACGCCGATAAAGCAATTTTTTTTTAACAAAAAAAGGTCCGATGACACATGAGTTTTTAGTTTGACATGCAAACAAGTCAACAATGATCCGAATGGAGAGAAAAAACGAGTCAAACCAAAAAACCCACACCAAAGCCACTCAAAAATCAAGGAAATGTTCATTGTTTTTTCGATATTAGTGGTTTGGTGCATAACAAATTTGTTCCGGAGGGACCGACAGTCAGTAAGGAGGTCGTATTGAGGCGTCCATCGAAAACGGCAGGAATTGTGAAAGAACAATTCATGGATTTTACCCGATGATAATGCATCGCATCGAGCCACGATTTAGACCGAATTTAAAGCCAAAAACGCAATGAAAACCAACGGTCAGCCACCGTATTCACCAGATTTGGCTCCATGTGATTTTTTCTTGTTCCCCAAACTGAAACTGCCGCTCCGTAGGACCCGTTTTCAATCGATAGAAGTGATAAAACAAAATTCGCCGAAAAAGCTGAAGGCAATCCCAAAATGTGCTTACGCAAAATGTTTGGAGAACTGGAAAATCGTTGGCATAAGTGTATTACATCTGGTAGGATTTAGTTTGAAGGCGACAAATTTGATAAATAATTAAATATTTTAGCGTTTTATTAACCATTTCCCCGTTTTTTGTAACATTTCTTCGGTTATTTACGAAGTCAATAAAAGATGTAGATTGCCAATTTAACCCAAACCAATGTTATTGTTATCACGTTTAATGATATCCTTGACACCAAAGAGCGAGTGGAGCCGCGTGCTTAGGCTAGTAATTCAATAAATATCAACTTTGTTACTAACGGACCACTGGAAACTATCAATAAACTGAAAGCAATAGCTCTCCTCTTCTGGACTATTTTAAGACTTTTCGTTTTAATTTTATATACATACATACATATATGGATGAATAACTTATTTATTTATAAAGTGTGTGTATAAATGTCCAGTTGTCTATTGTTTGAAATTGTTAAGGTCTTTGCACTTTTTAAATTTAAATATTTCGTAAGAAGGATTACTAACCGAAATTTTCATAGAAGAACAAAACAAACAACAACAAAAGCACAAGACAACTTAGCACATATAAGTATACATATATGTGTAAACATACATATGTACATATATAAAACAGAAATATACACATTAATAGACGGATGTAGGGTCTTTGGCTTGCTGATAAACTGACCCTGATGATTTGTTATGAAATTGGTGCGGCTGACGCGGCTATTGGACGCCCAATAGGTAAACACACGAATTTGGGTTACAGCAGAGCAAACCCAGTACACAGTTATATGTATATATAGTAGTAAATATGCGCCACAGTTAACTCACCTTGGACGCCCGAACTGGAACTGTTGCTGATAACGTGGAATTCACCGTGGGCGGATCATCTTTGAAATGCACATGCTTTTTAACACTATTCCGACGACTGGTACTGGAGATGAGTGAACTTTTCCTACGACCACCGGCACCGGCGTAACGTTCGAAGATCTCCTCGTCGTGTATATAATCCGGCACGCGCCAAAATGCAGGACGTCTATATGTTGTGCTCATTTCACTAGTGACTGGCCAAAAAACAAAACGCTGACCAGACGCCTGCCTCACCTTCAGCACCAACCGACACAATGGCAACGAAATGAGATTTTGTAAACAAAATTTCAGCAATTCTACTCATTGCGAGCGAATTTTAGGAAAAAAATAACTTAATTTGAGAAATTGGAAAAGATCGCGCAAAAGCAGTACAATATTATGAGTAAATATGTGGCGTATGATCTCTGTTGGTTTGTATGTGCGTATGTTTGCAATGAAAGAGCAAAATCAAACAAATTTATATTATTTCGTATTCGCTACAGTAATGAATGTTAAAATGTGTGTGTGGCTATGTTTGTGGGGGCGCACATATTTATGAATATTGGTATTATATTAAGGCTAATATGGCTGCTTTGATTTCGCACGCATGTATGTATGTACTTATATACATATGTATGCATGTATGTGTGAGCAAATCCACACGCAACTTATATTAATTTATTTCACTGATTCAACAAAATGAGTAAAACGGGGAATAATGATCCAGCAGCTGTTTGCTCATTACCAACAAACACGTTGATATGTGCGTCGATGGAGCTACTTTCGAGTTGTTGTTCTTGTAGCGAGGCTACTTTCAAGTGAAATATACTGCCAGTACTGCCATCATCGCGGCCGTCATCGGCACTTATGCCTTCATTCCTCACATGCCAATTTTATATAAAATTCTTCATAAGTTGTCAGTGACCTTTGTTGAAGGTACACTTGTGGCATGTGTCTCGATATTTTGTCGTTGTTGTTGTGACGACTTGATATTTTGCTGCACAGTGCTTGTGTAATGTTTAAGGTAATCAAAATTACATGAAAGTAATGCATACAAACATATATACATATACACAAATGTACATATTTACCGTTAACAATCTTTTATTCAGCAATAAATAAGTTCAGTTGTATTTGTATATGTATGTATTTTCTTGTAAACCAGCACATCAATAGCATATAATACTATTTAATTAAATCAACAAACATTAAATATCATGGAAATTATTTTAATTGCTTTTATTGTGCAGCAAGCCACTGAAGTTACCTAAGCATAACATTATGTACAAGCAACTGCTAGCCTTCACCTGCCCGTTACTTTTTGAATTTTTGCAATTGTGGTGCCGATAATTTGACTTTGCCCGGTATATTTCGCGCCAAAGCTTCTTCTTTGATGCTTTTTAGCAAATCCTTTTCACGTGTGCCGCAATTTTTATCCTTGGAGAACATTGTTAAGGCAGTTTTAGCAGCACGTCCACGTTTACCTGTGCCTGGTGTAAGCTTGACGCGAAACCTGCAAGTATTGAATAAATTTAGTATAAATTAGGTTAGGTTAAGGGGTTAAAGTTTATATAATTGATCATAAAGATCATCATAAACTGATTATAAAAACCCGCAAAAATCGACAAAGCACTTTAAGCCTATCACAAATTTGTTCAGGCGACTAATGCCAATTTCAGCTATATCACTTGGGAGGGCGGAGGTAATTGGCCGAGTGTTTCAACCTAAGTCTTAGAAAGACTGGAAAGTGGAGCAGCCAGTGCCTTAATGCTACTATCTCACCATACAAATTTGACAACTGGCGTCTGACAATAATTTTAGCCTTACCCCAAGAATAGCTATTAGACAATGCTCAGTAAGATCTCCTATGATTGCGACAATATCAACTTTACTAAGTGGTTCAGTCGATCATTCTACTCTAAGCCTAAAGGATCTCGCAGTTCAGCGCTATTTTTGCCACTCTGTTGCGTAGTGAATGCTTTCCTCCATGAAAGAGGCTGAACTTCGGAGCAAAATGTCTAACAGCAGCCACCCCTGCCTGAAAAATATTAGAGTGTTCCGGTAGGCCAAAACTATGCTCGACGGAGAGCTCCGTACAGAAACTGCTCCTGCAACCTTCCCTCCTAGATACGACCACCTCGTGATAAAGCTCATTACGCCTCTTCCCTACGCCCCCGTCGGTATATGAGCAGATAAAAAGCCACCACGAAATATGGTATTGACTAATAAAATAAGGCAAATTCTTACTTGTAATTTTGCAATGCTTGATATGGCGCCACCACTGGGATGACGAACAATAGCTCGTCGCCTTCAAGCGGCTGTCCGGTAAGCGCATCTAACATGGCCACATCGGCACCTGCAGGCATATCATCGTCATCCACCTCGGCTAAACCTTGGGACGGTTCTTCTTTGCGCGCAAAATTTCGCCTTTCCTTTTGTGTGTTCTGCATGTTCAACTCTTCTTCGGCCTTCTTTTTAGCTAAATCAATTTTATCTTTACCAGCGGAATTCAATAACCTCATACGTAGTTCTCGTTCCTCATCATCTTGATCCTTATATTTGGCTTTCATCTTCTTTAGCTTACCACGCTGTCCACGCTTCATATTGGAATTCTTTGAGTCTTTTCCTTCGGCATTTTGTAGCTGCTGCCTTAATTCTTGTTGCGTTTTACGTTCTTTTTCCTCCTTCCGCTTTTTAGCGTTTTGTTGTTGTTTTTTACGTGGTGCCGCCGCTGGTATTATTGTTGCTTCTTCTTCCTCTTGCTTTACAACGGCTTTGCCGGTGGTTTTCGCATGTTCAGCGTTTTCAGTGGTCGATTCCACAACAGAATCGGTACGTACAGTTATGCGTCCAGTGTCGTGTTCAATTTTTACTTGAGTATCTGGAAAGTTGGTTGAGTCTTCTGATGAATCTGTAGCTTCATCATTTTCATCGACTGTCTCCAATTGTTTTGTTTTCAAATCTTCTTGAGATTTCTCACTCTGTTCAGGCTCGTCATCCAAATTTATTTCTACATCGTCATTTAGTCCCAAATCTTTTAAGCGCTGTTCTTGCTCCTCTAGTTCGTGTTGTTCCTCCTCGAAAGTACGCAATTTTCGCTCGCCACGATGTCGCTCCACAAAACTGTCCTCCAACTTAAAGAGCAGACTTAAGCCCATTATCAAGTGGCAGGATGGTAGAAAATTCTTCTTGCCACGTATCATGAAACTGCCAGTACCTAGATATTCACCAGATGGCGCCGTCTTAGTGACCTGATCACTACGCACCCAATACGCATTAGTCACTACCTTGGCATCCCAAGCTACACTGTATGATATAGCCATCGTGCCAGCTTCTAATAATGTCTTTGGCGGCACCTCAGCGCCGGTTGGATTCCGTATGACAACACTTGAGGCACCTTGAATTTCAGCGTGCACGTAAATGTCTGTGGGTCGCATGTAACTGCAAACAAGCGCAAGTTATACATAAGTATACAAAAAAAAATATATAAAAATAATTTACCGTTTCACAATCAGTTCGTTTTGTTGTGCGTCTCTGCCACCAATGACTAAATAATTTTCAGAGCTAATAAACCAATAAAACTTTTCAAACCAGTAGACTTTGCGCGCTTTCGAAATTGTGGATATTATGCGCACTTCTTTTAATGTTTGCTGTGTCTTGCGTTCGGCTGATTTCAAGGCTTTGTTTGAAGCATCGATTGTTTTCTGTTCTTTCTTCGCGGCGTAGCGTTTCAGATCGTAATACTTTCTTGCATTTGCCCAAGCTGATAGCGCCAAATCCACATCGACCACTAGCGTTGGTAAACCATCAGTGCTGTCCTCATTATTATCGGCATCATCGGAGTCGCCTTCTTCGTTTTTATAAGGATCTGAGAGTCGCAATGAAATATGATTAATTTCTAATTTTAGTTTTGTGATTGCACCAGCTATGGGATCATCATCAGCTTGCGCCTGTTTGACCACTTTTTCAATGTCCGGCCATGACATTTGTGATGCAATGAGCGATTGAACCGCAGCTATTGCATGTTCAACTAACTCTTGATTACAAGTTATAAGTTCGGCTTTTTGTTTATCAACTTCTTGAGATTTGGTTAAATTGTCAAGACGCTTTGCGTGATCATTCTTAACGTTGGACAACTTTTTCAAAGCTTCTCGTTCTTGTTGTAAAGTTTTCAGATCAATTTTTTGCGCTTCCTGTGTGGAATAAAACTCATCCACAGCCAACATGAATGTTGCAAATTCTGCTCGTGGTTGTCCTTCAAACTGTGCAAATGGATAGGGATGGTACTCGATATTTTGATAAAAATCCTCTTTGGCGGCATCGGCGGTAGTTGCAGGTTTCTCCTCCCGCTTTTGTATAACAAAACCTTTCGACACAGATGAGCGGCCTTCAGCAAATATCCGAGTAGCTTCCTAAAAAAAATTATATGTACAGAAAAATTTCAAACTGTATATATAATATAATATATTACCTGTATTGCTTGAACCAACGTGGGTAAATCGGTATTAATATCAAAATTCCGCATGTTCATTGATTTGCCTTCCCTTTTCTTTTGCTTACGCGATTTTTTACCACCACCACCACTTTCAGCTTGTTGTGTTGTAGTTTCTTCTTCTGCTGCCGTACTTGGATCTTCTTTCTTTTCAATTATACAATTATCTAGTTTATATTTATGTAGTACATGATCTATCACAGCCGGTCCAAAATCCACTTTCGGCATTAGCAAACGTCGCAAATTATCACCGGGTTTTGCGGTTTCTATCAAAGTGCGCACATCATTCTCCGTTAAGTCAACAGCTTGTTCTTTCGCACGATTTGAAGGATATTTTTCACGAACTGCAAATCGTACTTCTTCACCTTCATAATGTGGCCGCAGAATATACAAAATTGTAAGTTCATGGTCGGTGAGTATAATATTGCCCCTATCGTAAAGCTCAACTATAACGTGGTATGCAGCTTCGCTCGTACCAAATTGTAAATCAATTATACGATCCATGCCTAGTTGTTCCAATTTTTCCAAACGTTTGTTTTTTAGATGTTTTCTCAGTTTCATACTGAAGCCCGAAGGCGCGACGTTCTTTGGCCATTCAAAAGCTGTTGTGTGAAATCGTATGCCGGACTCAATTAATAGCACTGTTTTACTTTCGCCTCCTTGAAATCGTATCAAATATGTTTTGTTGTCGATGTCATAGATTTGATTTACGCGTTGTCCAACCAATCTTCAAGCAACGAAAATTAGTATATATGTATATGATTCATACAAGGTTATCTAAAACTTACTTCTGCAACTCGGTGACACCGCAAACTATATCATATGTATTAAAGCGTGTTTTCATTGCTTTAATTTCGTTTTTTGTGTTTCAGAATAATTTGAAAATATAAGTACTAATTAGAATAAAATAATAAATTCTGATAAATTCCTTGCAAATATCAACTGACACGTTTCCTGATGTTGCTCAGCTGATTCCTATCAATATGGTAATGCCAGGTGCTTAATTTTAAAAATAAAAGCTTAAAAATCTTTTAAAACTGTTATTATAAGAACTTATTCTTATTGTTGTAAATATAAGTATTTCCATTCAAAGGAATGTAGCGGGCGCAGTTTTATTACGGTTATATAAAAATATACACAAATTACGCTTAAAGTAGCCGCCTTCAAGATCTTGTAGGGTATTGTCTATGAATATTTCTCCACAGGGTGACCTGAAAGTTTATGTGGATTTTTGATATGGCCATATTTCCTATGTTTCTTTTAAGCGAAATTCGCGGATTATATGTTTTGGTTCCTAATTCGTCAGCTGTGCGGTATGACACCTGGAGCAAAATCTGTAAAGAATTATAACAAAACGTCTCATCAAAACAACGCCTCCCCCTATAGGAAATATAAGTGAAAGTTTGCAGGTTTTTAATAAACATAAAAACATAATTTATTGTCAATGTTTAAGGCACGGTAAGCAGCATAGATATAAATATGTTATCAAACCGATATAAAATTTACTAAATTTATTCTAAAAGTGTTAAAGAATTTGAGGAAGCACTAGAAGGTCCCGATATTGACATAAATGCACTGCGAAACCTTTGTTTTTATGGTAAGCTTAAAACTAAATACATATATAATTTAACAAACAAAATAATGAATTTCTTATATATAGGAATACCTGACATAGGTAGTTTCAGAACAACTTGTTGGAAAATACTTCTCGGCTACCTAGGACCTAAACGGAGCACATGGACTGAAACGCTTAGCAAAAAAAGAGCATTATATCGTCAATTCATAGAAGAATTAGTACTACCACCTGGTCTGAATGGAAACGACAATCAAGATAATGTAAATACTGGACTTAATGATCACCCTTTGAGTGAGGGGCCAGAAAGCGCTTGGAACACATTTTTCCAAGACAATGAATTCCTCTTGCAAATCGACAAAGATGTTCGACGTTTGTGTCCAGATATATCGTTTTTCCAACAAGCAACTGAATACCCTTGTGACATTGTGGTGCATAGCAAAGGAGAGCGAAGATTGCATCAACGTGTTGTCCCCACTATGTTGAGCTCCGCGAATGTAGAACGCAAGGGTTTAGGAATTACAAAGGTAAGTGATATTTTAATGATGGCACAAGTGAATGTAGGTGTTATGTGAAGAACACACAAAAAAACTAACGTAAAACATGTTTCATGCTTTCCTTTCTTACAATAAGTAGCAGGTAATTGCAAACTCAAATCATTTCATATTGTAGTTGTGACCACAGTACGTTTTGACTAATATTTTTCAAACTTATAGATAAATCTTATAACAAAGCGTTCTAATGAAAATTACGTGGCAATGGATGAAGGGCTGGAAGCACATTGGGAAGTAGTGCAGCGCATTCTCTTCCTTTATGCAAAACTAAATCCAGGGCAGGGCTATGTCCAAGGCATGAATGAGATTGTTGGTCCAATATATTATATTATGGCTTCTGATCCTGATCTGGAATACCGAAGTGAGTGTCATTTTATTATCTTTATTTTTTATATTTTGAATTTTTTTTTTGTTACTTAAAAAATGTGTTCGTTATTCTTTAGAATACGCTGAAGCCGATTGTTTTTTCTGCTTTACCGCTTTGATGAGTGAAATACGTGATTTTTTTATAAAAACCCTCGACGATTCTGAAGGCGGTATAAAGTTTATGATGGCCAAACTAGCTAATATGCTTAAAGAAAAAGATCCTGAAGTCTATAATAAATTAAAAGAACAAGAACTGCATCCACAATACTATAGTTTTAGGTAATTATTTTTCTAGTAACATTTTTAAATTAAACATTGCTTTCAGAAATTATCTGATTTTCCTCAAACACTACATTTTAGATGGATAACGCTGCTGTTGTCACAAGAATTTCCACTACCCGATGTGGTACGCATATGGGATTCTGTTTTCTCCGACGAACACCGTTTCGAATTCCTAATAAGAATATGTTGTTCAATGATTTTGTAAGTTTTTTTTTTTGATATTATATTTACATACTACACCAACTATTATCATAGCGGTTATGGCTTTATGCTGTTACATCCTTCATTTGCTCTCAATCATTTAACACTAAATTGCTGGTTTTAACCTTTGAGATAATTTTTTGTGACAAAAAAATTTGTTTTCCGAAATAATTTCAGAATACAACGAGAACTCATACTTCAAAATGATTTTGCATCAAATGTGAAATTGTTGCAAAATTATCCGCCTATTGATATCAACACAGTGTTGTCGCACGCCGTATCTTTAAATGGATAATACAGATTATAATTATTTTGTAAAAAAAAAAAACAAATATTATACACATCCCAAGCCAATTTTTACACGCCATTCTTATAAGGCAAACACTAGTTATAACCTAAAAAATACATTTTTCTAGCTCTTAAGAATCTTCATTTATAATTTATATACACGGACTTATAGTAGCTATGCTATACATATGTATATGAAATAACTCAAATCATTTTACTCGAAATGTTAATTTAATATAAATAAATATTTATCTTTTTAATATATTTTTTACCCAATGAACAACTTAATAGGAGACTTTTCTATCACAAATCCGAATACCAAAAGCCAAAAAAACCTACATACATATATATTAATACAGGTAATTATCGAAGGACTATTCAAATTTCGGATTTTTGACAAAATGGTGTGTTCTAAAAGTTATTTTTTATAAAATTTGCACTTACGAGTTGCTTAAAAAATCGAAATTACAATATTATCAAAAATTTTATTCTTTCGATTTTTATTTGCCAATAATATTTAGGTCGTGTGAAAATTTCCAGTCGATCGCCTTAATGAGTTCGGAGAAATTTCTCTCAAGGCCTCTGAGAACAGCGTTTCTCTGAAAATCAAATGATAGACCCTGAGTCCCAATATTATGAATATGATTTCGAATTTGAAAAATAATAATAATATTAAAAACATTCCATTATTCCATATCTTTTATACAAAATATATTCTGGGATCTTGCCCTATATTTATTCACTAAAAGTTAAGTTAGCAGACATATTTGAACAGTTAATTTGCATTTGCTATTTACGAATTACGGTACGAATACGCGTTACAATACACACATCAATTTTTGAAAAATAATATACATCACTCATCCGTTCTCAGTCCGCCTTCACCGCTTAGTCTTGTTGTCACCTACTTTTTGACGTTCAATTTGGGCGCTGTATCTTTGCATATGGTCTGTGCTATGAACTCTATCAAAGTGCGTGTTGGCCTGCCGGCCATACCTTTGCGTATATACTCGAAAGCTTTGCCATTGGTCACCATGACGTTAGTGGCATCCTGAAATTGTATAAGAAATGTGTATGGTGACTAAAAAATTAATTAGTACCCATAAGTTCTTACGATATGCATCCATTGACCACATGGCACAAACTCTCTCAGGAAAGCAGCCGCTTTACATGGGCGTCCGCCACGTCCCAATCCATAGTTCTGCACGTCGCTTGATCCACCTGATGTTACTTGCTTAGTATAGAAATTCCATAATGGGAAACGCCACACTCGGTCACCAGTATGCATGCTGGCATGTTTGATTTGTTGCCAGAGAATTTCCGAGTTAGTGAAGACGCCGCAAGCAGCTTCATCCAAAGCGTTACGCATCATACCCGAAGTAGTGCCTATATCCACAATAAACTTGGGGCAAAAATTTTGCGCGTACAAGAGCGCATCGGCTAACACTAGCACATCCTCATGATCTGTACCCTGAACTTTAATATGTTTGCCATTCATAGCTTTGGTAATATCACCGGGTCGGAACGAATTGCAGCCCATAACGTTTTCGCAAAGTGGAATCAAACCACGTATGTTTACCTTTTAACAATACAAACAAGAAACAAAATTCCTGGTTTAGTCAAAATCAGATAATTACAGCCTCTTACTCACCGGTAAACGTAAACCTGCAATGGCTCTACATGCAGCTACTACCACGGCCGCGCCCGTCATGTCGCCACGCATATGAAATAATTCCTGTAGCTTCTTCAAACAGAGGCCACCACAGTCATAAGTGATACCTTGTCCTACCAAAACTATTGGACGCTCCTCGGCCGAGGTACCGTAGTAGCTCAGCTCTAGAAAAATTGGTGGCTCACAGGAGGCCTTACCCACCGATAAGAAAGCGTGCATAGATTGAGATTCGGCCCAGCCCTCCACCTTCACCTCGACATTTACACCCGACTTACATAGGACCTCGACAACTGTTTGTGCAAATGCGGTGGGCGTGAGCAAGTTGGACGGCATTTCTTGTAACTGTCGGGTTAGATTTTGTGCAGCGGCCTTTTGTAAACCGATTCGCCAGCCTTCAATATCACAAAGCTCATCTTTGTGCGTGTATAAATCGATTGCCGGAACGACTATACGTCGCTTGATTTCTCTTAGTTCTTGATAGGCCCATATACCTAGAGCAGCACCCTCGGCAGCCGATTCGGCATGACCACAGTTCTCAACTTCAATCTTTTCGGTATCAAGATACGCTAACTCCATAGCCGCTTTAGCCACAGATCTACGTATCGCCTCCTTTTGTTCATCGAGCACTTCATACGAATTATAGCCTAAACACTCCTTACCTAAGCCCACAACGGCCACAGCTGAGTAGTAGGGTACTTTATCTGGTTCAACAGCGAATAAAATACGCGCTTCACCACGCTTCGGCATCGGTCCCGACATGCGCAATACCTCCAATAGACGGCCAGCTGTCTTTTGTACATTATACCGCCAGGCAGACGGCGTCAAGATACCCGCATCTGTCTTATCTTCCTCGTCGGCATAGACGCCCAATATTAAACCACGTGACGGTGGATCGGCACATATTTCGGTTTGTTGCAATTGCAACAATTGATTTATAGCCGGCGAGACGTACGTACGTAGCTGCGGCAGCATGCGGCTAACTGATTTAAATACATTGCCGAATGATTTGGGACGCAGTAGACCAAACATTGTGATCGGCTTGAGTATACAGATAAAAAAAAATCCTATTAAATATAATCGCGAATATTTTTATTAAATAGATTTACATATAATATATTTTTAAGCAAGAAAATTTTATTTAAAAAAAAATTCTACAAATAAATTTTCTCTATGTATAGTCGATTGGAAATATTTCGGGTTACTGGTTAGTAAAGTATAACATCGTTTCGAAAAGAAGTACATTTATATATAAAGGAAGCAGTTGTAAGCATAAAGTGTGCTGGATGGCATAGGCATGCGTATTACGACAGTGTCCAGATTATAAAATCTTAACCCTAACCTAACATTTTTTTTTTAAAGTTAGACGTTCCAAATTTGACATGATAAGCATGGAATCCTTGGAGAAAATACTGTTCACACAATTTTAGGCTTAAAAACGAAGCTTCAAAAGTGTCAAAGTTTGCCTTTATAGTCCATAAAACGAGCTACTTTGATATTGAACATATCCTTCATTTGTACTCGTCCAATCGATCGACAATTAAGTTGAAATTTTATTATTATTTAACTGCTTGAGGTCCTTTACTACAAAGGATGAGGTAAAATTAGCCTTCATGTACCAAATTCACTGAACCCCGTCTCAGTTATCGTAACCTTTTATAATCGAAAAGCTTAGTAAGAGTTACACAATTATTTGAGGACCTCACACTCATACAGAAGACAGCGGTCCATACCTTCCCCAAAGCCCATATATCCGATAATCCTACACCCAATATAGCGATCTGTGAGAGTTTTGACTGCTCAATTTCAACAAACAGTTGAGCCTTACTTCAGTTTCACTTCGTTGTTTTTGCAGCGGTCGAAAACATTCCTTAAGTAACTTCGAGGAATTTTGGCGAATTAACAGTCCTTGGCCGCTTAAATCTCCGGGTCCCTTACTATTACATTTTAGATTTAACATCTCACTATAAAGTTGTTCCATATTTCTTAGAGGGTTGTTAGCGCAACTCGATCGAGAAAACATCCCTTAAGTAATTTCGAGGAATGCTGACGAGTTAGCTCTCCTTAGCCGGACACAAATACAGGTCCCTTACTGTTACCTTGACCCAACTGTCGTGGAAGCAGATCTTCACTTCGTCCTTAACTCTCTTTTGCAATAGTGTACACTACTACTTCTTTCTTACTACTCAACCGATCTTTGTGAAATTTTACACTGGTCTTGGAGGTACAATTCTTAAATACTTAGACGAAGAATTTTTTTATTACAACTATTTGAAAAAAGAAGATGTTCCGAAATTTTTACTGAATTTCTCATTTTTTTGTAAAAATGTCTGCCAGAAATCCAATTTTTAGTTTTTTTTCTGCGTCCAAGTTCTAAATTAAAGTTTTAACTAAAACATGTATTTTTTCACTTTAGATAATTTTGTAGGGAGTTAACCTGCCAACGCTGCCGCATTTTTTTCCCGAGAGGTCACCGCAAATGGCGTCGCAATGGCCGAGTTTAAAATACTTTTTTCAAAAAATTTCAGAATTTTTTTTAATAGTGTATGTTTGTAACAATAAAAAAATCCTATAAAATATTTCCTTTTTTATATGAGAAAAAAATCTTGAAGAAAGGCTGTTTTTTACCCGAGGAAACCCATCTAATCCCTTAACCGAATAAAATCGTTTCGCCGATAGGTTTAAAGCATCAATCGCATCCGTGGTAACTGACAATGAATTTGGTCTAGTGAGCTTCTTAACATAACTGAAACGACTAGACCCATATGGCTAGAACGAACTATCGTTGGAGCGTTAAACGCAATAGTTTCAAGATATTTGTACTCTTAAGTGTAATATATTTTAGATTATTCTCTAGAATCCATATTAATAAAAAGACATTTTCTTATGTTTTAAAATACATATCGTATTACAATGTATGTTACCATTTCTATAACAAAATTGCGTTCTTTGAATATAAATTATATGATAATGGTATTAGAAGTCTCTGACAGAAGTAGCATTGTTTAACGAAACGATATAGCTCAAGAAGCTTGCCGCGCTTTCGTAGTTTCACGATCGCCTACTTCTTTTGCTTCAATTTTGGTTCCGTATCCTTACAGATTGTCTGGGCAATAAATTCAATCAATGTGCGTGTGGGCCGGCCAGCCATACCTTTGCGTATGTACTCAAAAGCTTTACCATTGGTTACCATGACGTTAGTGGCATCCTGAAATATATAGATATATACTAAAGTCTTATTTAATTATGCGATTTTCTTACGATATGTATCCATTGTCCACACGGTACAAATTCTCTCAAGAAAGCAGCTGCTTTGCATGGACGCCCACCACGAGCAATACCATAATTTTGCACATCGGTCGCTCCGCCCGCTCTTACACACTTCGAATAGTACTCCCACAAGGGAAAACGCCACACTCGGTCACCAGTATGCATGCTGGCATGTTTGATTTGTTGCCAAAGAATTTCCGAGTTAGTGAAGACGCCACAAGCGGCTTCATCCAAAGCGTTACGCATCATACCCGAAGTAGTGCCAATATCCACAATAAACTTGGGGCAAAAATTTTGCGCGTACAAGAGCGCATCGGCTAACACTAGCACATCCTCATGATTTGTACCCTGAATTTCGATATATTTTCCATTCATAGTTTTAGTGCAATCGCCGGGACGGAAGGAGTTGCAACCAATTACATTTTCACATAAAGGTATCAAACCTCGTATGTTCACCTGCCGTTACCAAAATTTCATAATATAGAAGTAAAATTAAAAGATTGAGCATTACTTACCGGTAAACGTAAACCCGCAATGGCTCTACAGGCAGCCACTACTACGGCCGCGCCTGTCATATCGCCACGCATATGCACTAATTCCTGTAACTCCTTTAAGCAAAGACCACCGCTGTCATAGGTGATGCCTTGTCCCACCAAAACTATCGGACGCTCCTCGGCCGATGTACCGTAGTAGCTCAGCTCTAGAAAAATTGGTGGCTCACAAGAGGCCTTACCCACCGACAAGAAAGCCTGCATTGACTGTGACACCGCCCAACCTTCCACTTTCACCTCAACATTTACACCCGACTTACAAAGCACTTCGACTACAGTCTGTGCAAAAGCGGTGGGCGTAAGCATATTGGAAGGCATTTCCTGCAGTTGCCTAGTGAGATTTTGCGCCGCCGCCTTTTGCAAACCAATTCGCCAACCTTCAATATCACAAATCTCATCCTTGTGCGTGTACAAATCTATGGTGGGTATGCTAATGCGTTTCTTAGGATCCTTTAACTCCTGATACGCCCATATGCCCAATGCAGCACCCTCGGCAGCCGATTCAGCATGGCCACAATTTTCAATTTCAATGCTGTAGGTGTCGAGATAAGCCAGCTCCATACAAGCATTTGCCACCGATCTTCGTATCGCTTCCTTTTGTTCGTCAACCACTTCATATGAATTATAGCCTAAACATTCCTTACCTAAACCCACAATGGCGACAGCCGAGTAGTAGGGTACCTTCTCCGGTTCGATTGCAAATAAAATACGCGTTTCGCCACGCTTCGGCATAGGGCCCGATTTGCGCAGCACATCCAACATACGACCGCCAGTTTTTTGCACATTGTAGCGCCAGGCAGACGGTGTCAAGATGCCAGTGTCGTATTTGTTCTCCTCATCGGCGTAGACACCCAAAATTAGGCCACGCGTAGGCGGGTCTGCACATATCTCTGTTTGTTGCAACTGGAGAGTCTGATTTACCATTGGCGAGGTGTACGTACGGAGCTGCGGCAGTATGCGGTTTATAGTTTTGGCAACATTGCCCGATTTGGAACGTAAAAGACTAAACATGTTGATTAACTTCTGTGTGTGCAGTTGGGATAAAATCGTATTAAATATAATCGCGAATTATTTTTATAATAATGGATTTCTGTTTTTTTATAAAGCAAGAAAATCGTACGTTAAAAATGCTACAAATAAATTTTCTCTATGTGTAGTCGATTGGAAATATTTCATTTTACTGTCTAGTAAAATATTATTTTAACTGAAAGGATTTTATATGAAGTATTTGAAGCTTTTTTTTTAGCTATAAAGTGTAGAAATTAGAAGGGGAGTAAGTTCAATAACTAACTAAAGTTTAAAATATTGTTTTTAAGTTACGGTGAATTACGGAAAAATTTCCACATACGTTCGCTAACTCAAGGTTCTTTCGGCTTTTTAATGAAAATTGAATAGGGACATATGGTACTATTCAAATTACTCTTCTATCGTACTATTCATGTTACTATTCAAGAATTATAACGAAGAACTAAAATATCTGTAGTAATTGCCAACTCATGCCGGACATTCTTTCAGAATAACAGCCCTGAGACTTAGTAGAAAGCTTGTTAGTTCTCACTTCCTTATTTTTAACAAGTCCAAAAAGTGCTTAGACTCGTGGACGACTTCTGTCAAAATTTCAGGCGAATCTTATTCATAGCGTTCTTTTATCCGCATATGGACCGAGTGTGATGGCAGTTAATAACAAAAATAAACAAGACAAAACTTTAACTTCGGTTGCATCGAAGATATAATAATCTTCACAAATACAAAAGATTTCTTACAAGAACAAGTTTCGATCGTTCAGTTTGCAAACAATATGTGGTATAGTAATTGGATCTGAACAATTTTTTCGAAGATTGCACCAATGATCCATCTAAAACTTCTTGCGGTTATCTCGCCAAATGAAAAAGTACTTCATAGAAGCAGTTGATTCCGATCGTTTAGTTTGTATAGGTATACTATATGTCCGATATGGGCGGTTCCGTCAAAGAAGTAGCTTATTTGTAATTGTCTTAGGTATATTGGAAGACTACGTTGAACATATACAGCATGAAATAATGACATATTGGACATGAGAAAGCTGTCGGCGCAGTCGGTAGTGCTCCAGAATGCTGTTTAATATTATACAGCGATACTTGCATCCATTGGGACGCACAAAAAGGAGAAACTGTCGAAACAGTGAACTATACTGGCCGAAAATACATCGAAGGTGGAGAAGTCTGCCGTATCATCGACTGCTAGGAGAAAGGCAAAACTATCATAGGACTCTACTATGCCGTGTTATGGGCTTATTCGTCGATGGCTTCTGAAAGAACCAAATTTAAGTTTATCTAGAACCGGCAACATAGATATACATTGTGTCAAAAAAGTACTCGAAAATTGTAAATAAATTTATACCAACGTTTTTTCCAGTCCTCGAAACACTTTTCATTAGCATGGGATGGCCTTTAGCTCCTTCAGCGAAAAAAACAATGAAGATCACCTTGATTTTTGGGCGGCTTTGGCGTTGTTTTTTCCCCCTCCATTCCGATAATTGTTAACTTGTTTATATATTAAACTCATAAACACATGTCTGTCCCATCGGCAGTTATAATGCTCTCCATGTGTGTGGGATCAGAATTCGCACGATCAAGCATGTCCAAAGAAACCTGTTTACGGTACTCTTTTTGAAAAAACTTTAGCTTTATCAGGATGAGTCGTTTATCAGGATCATTCGAACGGACTCGCGAGATATGTCGAACCTTCTTTGCTTAGGAATACCGTTGTAAACAAACTGCTTGACAGATCCCGCATATATATGGGTAAAATATAATCTAATTAAAGGAATAAAACTATTTTATTATATTTTCTCCTAGCATAAACAACCGATTTTTTCGGTTAGTTTTGATATATAACGTGATCAAATATAACCCGGACTGGATCGACACAAATTTTGTCTCAGATTTTTTATATTCGTATGCAGTTTTCTCTCCATATATTAATTAGTGAGTGTTTGTCTGCTGTTTGTAAACCGAAAAAACCTAAATTCCTTGAAGACACTGAAGATCACTGCCGAGGCTTATCAGAAATGTGCGGAAAATTTAATAAAACGTTGGCATGTGTTTTTTAAGCGAAAATTCGCGATTTGTATTTAATACACAATTTGTATTAAATAAAATTATTTTCAATGCGAATAACTTTTGATCCTTTGATGGTATGTAAACATTTCGTATCGTTCATGATGTAAAAGCTATCAAACACGAACAAAACTTCGCGCTCTCTGCTCCTCCCCCTTTACTGCCAAGTACAAATGACGACATTAAAGATATATTGGCCATTGCGAGAACCATTCACAGTTGACCTCTAATCCCCTTCCAACACAAAATAAAGTGAACGCATAAAATGTTTGGAAATAATTGTTGTCTATATATGTATTTATCATTTATCTTTTTGTTTACTAAAAATACAGAGAATGTTAGATATTTTTTGAATATACAGATTTAATTTATTATAGAGTTGTTGTTGTTGCCTTTTATGACTTTTTAATATTTTCTTTTATAATATTGTAAATATTCAATGATTTCTCAAAAAGATTTGCACGAAAAACACTTTCCTCGCCGCTACATATTACTAGAATTATTTCTTTGTATTTTTTATTTTTTTCAGTTATTTGTTTTTATTAAAAAAGCATTTATGGCAAAACTTGCCCATTGTTCGCATCCACCAAATATTTTATTAGTAACCACAGCATATGCAATTTTGAGTATTTGTTTATATGTATGTTTGTTTCTTATACAACTTCGTTTTAAATATTTTTTTTAAGGTAAATTTATTTATTTATTATTATTTTTTATTTCTGCAGTTATGTTTTTATACATTATTTTTGCAGTTTTTGCATTTCTCAAGTACAAATACGAGTACATATGTATGTATGTATGTAGTTAGTTAGTATTATGTATGTAAATATAATAATTATTTATGTAGTTGCCATATTTGACTAATTTTCTAATAAATACTGTACGAGTAAATGGCAATTTTATATAAGTATTAGTAATTCAGTTATTGAAATAAAACAATATTTTTCTTTAAACTTATGCTACAACTATTTTTTTCTGTTTTCGGTTTCTTTTTTCACACACTAACAATCTTTAATAAATATTAATTATGCAATAAATCGTTTATTGTTCTTATAAAGATTTCACAGTTATTCATGTTCAAATTACACTCGTGTATGCACGTCTACACACCATGTATATTTGTTGTTTCTGGGCTACTTATACATATTTACAGGGTCTTGCTAATAAATATTAGTCTATAATTGATATTTATTATGAATATGTGTATAGGTATGTGTGTGTAAACTTGCATACAAAAATGTCAAATTTGTTTCAAAGTCTAGAACAGTATTTAAGCTAAAAAAAGAGAATTTCTTCCATAGACAGCACGTAAGCAAGCTTCTTTATTTTAAGTATTAAAATCTCATTTCTTTTTCCTTTCTTAAAAATTAGTTAGTTTTGTAAATTTATTAGAATAGTAAGTCTTTTAATTTTGAAAAAAAATATAGTATATAATGTTACAATAACACTAGAGCGTAAGTACAAAATCCGTTAGAGCTCATTCATGAAACGTACGTGAGCGTATGAGCAAATTACTACACGAGTGTTTTGTGTGTTGAGCAACAGTAGCGCTCATGAGTGAGCAAAATTGAGCAGTTGCGAATTTTGTAGAAAAATTTTTTTAATTGCAAAAACAAAATTAATTAATAGTAGAATCTATAATAATATAGACGATGAGGAAACAAAAGCGTAGTCATATAACAAATTTTAGTTTTAAGTGGTTAGGCCAGTCTAAGATTTTCAAAAAATATATTTTTGTTTTGGCTTAAGTTACTCTTTAGGGTTCTAAAATTATCATTCAACTCTTAGAATATTATCGAAGGGTTCAGGTAAGTCAACCCCAGCACGTAAAATAATATATGTTTATTTAATTTTTTTGTAATATATTTTATATATAATGGGCTTTTCAATAGGAACGGTACAAATTAGACCGCTGGGGACAGCAAACGACGTCATATCTTTTCCACTCTTTTGACATTTCTCTTCAATAAGGTTTGCCATTCAGCATGAAAAAATATACGATCAAACAACGGGTCAAAATTATTAAAATTTGCTATCGAAATTCGGAGTCAGTGGCCTCAACTTTAAAAGCACAACGTCCAATTTATGGTCGTCATAATCGTTCTGTCAGATCAACAATTAAGCGACTAGTGGAAAATTTGAATCCACGGATACAGTGCAAAATGTTCCCGTGCCAGTAAGGCAAAGAAGTGCCCGCAATGTCGAGAATATTGTTGCCGCAAGCTCATCAATTGAGGAAAAGCCAAATCAGTCTCTTACACATCGTTCTCAAGCGTTGGGCATCTCTGTGACGTCGTTGTGCCGAATTTTGCGAAAAGATCTTGGTCTACATCCTTACAAGATCAAACTGACGCATGAACTGAAGCCACTTGAACACCAGAATCGTTGTATTTTCGTTAATTTGGGCTGAGCAACAACTTTAAAATGATCCGGATTTTCAACGAAAAATTCTCTTCAGCTCATTGCTGGCTGAATGGCTTCGTCAATAGGCAAAATATGTGTTATTGGTCAGGCAGCAATCCACGCGTACTTCATGAGCCACCATTGCATTCCAAAAAATTATGGTTTGATACGGTTTAGGCGTCGGTGCCGTATTTCTTTCGGGATTTTCAAGACCGGCACGTTACTGAAACGGGAAATCGCTACCGCTTGGTTGATATGGTTTTGGACAATATGTGATTCCAATATGACGGCACCACAGTGAATGTCACAATCGAGTTATTGAAAACCAAGTTTGGTGAACGTGTTGACTTACGAAATGGCCCAGTCAATTGGCCGCCTCGGTCGTGCGATTTGACGCAGTCAGACTATTACCTGGGGAGCTACATACGTTAAGTCTACTGTCTATGCCATCAAGCCAGTGACGATTGATGAACTTCGTACGAATATCGAACGTGAAATTGCAGCAGTATGGGCCGATTTATGCTTGAAAACCGTCGAAAATTGAGTTCAGCGTCTGGACTTCTCACGCTTGTCCGTGGTGGTCATGCAAAAGAAAACGAGTTCCATACATAATGGCATCAAAATACTTTCACAGAAATCTTTTATAAAGATTTCGTTGATATCCCAAACCGTTTTTTTCTATTGTAGCGCTCTTATTGAAAATACCGTTATAATATGTATACTGAGTATATTATTAATGAAGCCTGAAAAAGAGACATTCGACGCTTTTCCAGAACCCTGAATAAATTGTTAACTTCTCTTTAGACTGGCCTAAGCCCTTGAAGCACATTGAAGAGTTAGCAGCAACAGTCTTGTAATATCAATTTTAGTTTTCATTTATATTGATGCATAATATACCGTAATAATTGCTTGTTATAAAGTTTTGACGCTTTAGAGATCCTAAGCAAAAAAATATGTTTTTCTTATTTTTGTAGTTTTTGTTCCTCTGCTGTCACATCTTCAATGTGCCTTTTACTTTTTAATACATTACCCTTTCCACATACTATTTAACTTGCAGTAACAAATTTCCTGTTAAAAAGGGGTTAAAGGGTGTGTGTGTAGAAAATATTTAAAATATTTGTTAATTTTTTACATGTAATTTTGATTTTGTTGCAACAAATACATGTCTTTAACATGCTAAGTAGTTCTAGGTTGCCTTCGTTATATATAGTACATACAGACATACGAGTTTGGATATGTTAAAGTTCTTGAACTACTTTATAAAGGAATCTGCAATGGGTACAAATTAGTGTGGTAGTTCATTTTAATTTTTGTTTTTGTTTTCTAATTTAAAACTTTTATGGTTAGTTGTACTTCGAGTTCAAAGTTAAAACTTTTGTTGGGCTTGCTATTGGATATGTTTGATGCGACATCTGCTACGATGGTGGGTCTCTTGTGTGTGGTATAGTACCGCAGTTAACTATGTGCAGCAAGTAGTAACTACTTCTGTTGAGTATGTTTGCTATTAGATATATATGTATGTATATGTATAGGTATGTACCAATGTACCATATATTTATAAAGTAACTGGAAGGACAGCTAAAGTAGTAGGAATTAAAAAATGCAACACCATCACCAATCTTGAGAGACAGCATTCATTCTATTCGAGCGAATAGAGCACGTCAGTCCGCAATGAAGAAAATAAAGTAGAGATTTTAAATAGAAAGCGTATAAAATATGGCTTGTGCAAGAACTGAAACCGCTCGACGTTCTCAAGCGACATCGCTTTGCTCTATTCCTTTAAAAATTCCAAGAAGATCCGAGATTTTCGAGCCAAATTTTGTTCAGCGATGTGGCCCATTTCTGGCTCAATGGGCATGTAAATAAGCAAAATTACCGCATTTAGTACGAAAAGCAACTTTAGAGCTCAATAGCTACCAGTTCAACGATTTGATGCGGTTTGTGGGCCGGTGGAATCATCGATTCATATTTCTTCAAAAATGATGCCGGTGAGAAACCTTAAATGGCGACCGTTGTCACGACTATTTGATGCCTAAAACTGAAGCGCGTGATTTCGACGTCATTTGGTTTCAACAAGACTGTGCGTCACTTCCCACATATGGCATCAATCAATGGATTTATTTTGAGAACCCTTCAGTGAGTAGATAATTTCACGTTTTGGGCAAGTGAATTGGTCACCAAGATCGTGTGATAATACATCGTTAGATTTTTTCCTATGGGGATATGCAAAGTCTTAAGCCTATGCAAAACAGCACTTGTGACGTGACCTGTTACCAATCGAAAAGCTCGAACGAGTCATCGAAAATTGGATTTAATGGCTGAGCCATCTGTGAAGTATCCGCGACCAACATTTGAATGAGGTAATTTTCAAAAAATAAATGCTAAGGAATGTTCTTTCGAATGATCGTAAATAGTTCCCATTAAATTTGAAGTATCTGTGGAAGTAGGGAGACTCGAAATGGATCATCCTTTATATATATAGATATATATTTATTTATCAAAATTATTTGAGTATAAATAAGTGAACCCTTACTGCTTTCTATCCAAAAAATCCTGTTACTTTTTGAATATATGAAAGTTTAATTACATACTCGTACATATGTACATATCTACAAGCCTGCAATAAAAACTGCACTATTTTGCAACTGAGTCGTAAAATAAAACAGCACAAATACATCTTAGTCAAGAGAATTCTATAAAAAGTTAAGCCATCGTAGTGCTGGTGAATAAAAAACACAGCTCGTTTGCAAAATAATACATTTTTATCTTCGTTATTTTGCATGAGTACAATCTGTCAAAGGTCTATCCGGAAATTAATTATGAAATATTTTTACGTTTAAAATCGGGCCCAAAAGACTAAGTTCTAAAAATTATGATATTTTTTTAAACCTATATTTGCACTTTAAAATATATCAGATATTCATTGAAATGAAATCAAATCACATTTCCCTCTAAAGTAATTATCCCGAGTGAATTTTGGTTAGTTTCGCGCGATGAGCATGAGTCGTTTTAGACATGTCCGCCTGCCTGCCCATATCTACATATATATACGCGAACTAGACCCTAAGTCCCTTTTCTCTACAAGAAAGTTCTCATCTGTCGGAATCGACCATATTTTTTATTTGATAAGATATCTCCATAAAATTCGACATATATAGTAATATTACCTTATGCAGCGCCATAATCTCCAAATAAATTTCATATCGAACGACTTTAGGATATAGCTGCCATTCCAATTGGCCGATCAAAATCAAAATAAAGGGGGTTTATGCTCTTTTATGCTTTAAAAAATGAAACTGTGCTAACGTTTAACGTTATTCGACAATTGTTCTAAAATAGGCTCTAGAGTGCTCTTGGGTTTATGTGAAACTTTTTTCAGACAGAAGTAGTACATTGGGTAGTAGAATATTGGGTAGTCGAAAAAGTCTTTTCGTATTTTGTCAATAGATGTCGTTGCAGTCGTATATCTCCGGTGCTACCAATCACATTGTGTCATACTATATAGTGTTAGAAAGGTGAGATTCTAAGCTTCATTTGAAAATTAAAATCGGTAAAGTTGAAAAAAAGTTACAGCTGTTCAAAAATGAGTGAAAATAATGAAGAAATTCGCTATATTTTGAAATTTTTGTATAAAAAAGGAAAGAATGCCACGCAAGCCACCAATGAAATTTGTGAAGTTTACGGAGACGATGCTGTATCAGTTCGTGTAGCACAACAATGGTTCGCTCGCTTCCGTTCTGGAAATTTCGAAATTTCGATTTACACTGATGAAAGTTTTACACTGATGGAATAATGTCTCTAGCGGAAAATGGCAAAAAGTGGTCGATCAAAATGGTACATATTCATTTTGTATTTATTGTTATAAAAAAAAATATGATAAAATTTTATTAGAAATACGAAAATAATTTTTCGACTACCCAAGATATATACTCCAACGTTTCAAAATGTTAGATTCGGTATGGAGCTAAAGAGCCATCAAGAGGTACTGAGATTAAATTAAGTTTCAATACAGTTAATACTATTTTATTTAATATTTCCCCAGAACAATGATATTTATTATAAGTTTAAACCATCGCAAGGCTACTTTGGAATGTATTTATATTTAAAGTATTTTAAGAACAGATTGAAATATAAAATTTATAACCTAAATATTAAAGCAGTATTTTCAAGGCATCGAAATAAATAGTAATAATTAACTAAAACTTATTTACTCACATTACTTCCTGATAGAGTGTTCGACAACTCTCTCTCTCTAGTTACTCTCATTACTTCCGGATAAAATATTCGACAAATGTACTCGAGGTTTCAATTAGGGATTCGAAATAGGTTTACTGTACAATACAACAACAAATATATTTATAAAGAACTATTTACAAGCAATTTTAGAAACAAGTTGTCCTAGAGTTTTTTTAGAGTTATATACATTTCAACATATACCTATGTACCTTAGGGTGGTCCTTAAAAGCTGAAAACTAGAATATTTTCAGTCTCACCGCCTCAAACAGTAACTCAACATAAATGTAACAAATAAGTTTCCCTACTGCTTGTGGCGGTTAAGGAATGCCACACAGGGGTCAAGTGTTATAGTTTTAGATGGAGACAGAGAAATTGAGTTTTTCTCTAAACGGAACAAAAAGTATATGTGAATTCTTCAGCATAGGTATGTACTTATATAGTAGTTTATAGCTGAGGTATGGGAAATTATAAATTATCTACTGAGTGTTAAACACCACCCTCATGTACATAACTATATCTCTTAATATATCGTAGTATTTTCACTTTTTTGTTATTTTTTTCCTTTAGGTATTTTGGTTGCGTAATTTCATAACAATTTTATAGACTTTGAATAAGTGCAACAAATGACAGGCACATTTTTAGAGTATATTGTAATTGTTTTTGTTGCTTTGGACTGTAGTTTTGTTACAGTACACATACAAATGTACAGATTTATTGAGTTATAAGACAGTTATTTTCTTTTTTTTTCTTGTTAAAAATTGCACTTTACACACATACTACTGCATAGAGATCAGAGAATAAGCGGTCTGCTATTGACTTTCTTTATTATTTTTCTTTGGTACTAGGCATTCCTTTGCTTACTTAAAGAGCTTATAAGCGAACATTCATACAAATTTGCTAGCTACTTAAATAAAATGTTAGCCTTTGGCACATTATTGCACACAACAACGCAAATAATTTCGAATAGCACAATTAAATTTAATACTTTCTCGGTTTTTAAACGCCACTAAATGGCATGGATCGCCGCTTGCTACCTCTTCCTCTCTCTCGCACTATCTCTCTCTCTTTTTATGTTCTTCTAAATACTGGCAAGTACATTCGTTGTTGGTATGTGTGCAACAAATTAAATTCTATACTCACTCAAGTAATTGCATTTCGAACTAAGGAAATACACATACGATATCTGTTTCGGCCTCCCACGCAGTGCAGGTACATCCCCTGATGCATATACTTGTACATAGGTATGTATATGTAATTTTAATATGACTGCAACTCCCCGTTGTTCGATCACAGTATTGTAGTTACCGTAAATGACGCACCGTCCGCATTGACACCCTTCTCGGTTTGCACTTTCGTCGTGAAACTTTCTACGCTCGGCGCTTTACTCAAATCAATTGGCGGTATATCCTCATCATAGTCCTCCTCGAGTTCCTGCTCCACCTGCTCCTCACCATCCGATTGTTCGACAGTCTGTTTCTTCTCCGCCGTCGTCGCATTCACCATGGGTGCATGAAAGTAGTGTGGCTGTTTTTTGGACGATGACGGCCCCGGCATATAGATAATACCATCATCGGTGTCATCATCATCATCGGTGGTGTTGTGTACGGCATTGAGATTGGCATGCCGTTGCTGTGACGTGCTACCGTTAATGTTGTAACCGGTGTAGCCACCATAGCCCGACTCGCTCTGATATGGATTCGATTTGATGTGTGCATTGCGACAGCTGCCACCACAATTATGATGACTCTCCGCATCGCCACCGTTAGCACCGTAGCATTGGCCGCGATGTACGGAGCCCACGTCGGTGCCGTGTCGCTGTAATGAATGTCCCACAGCGCCGTGTTGCCCACTACCCGAGTGGGCAACTGATTGCTATATGTGTGAGTGTGAACGTGCTATGGACAAGGAGTAGGGACTGATGTCCTTCTGGATGCGCATGGTGTCGTAAATGGGAAACTCACAGCACAGGATGAATTTCAATGCGCTCGGCACTTCCACATACACTGACGGCGGTATGGGTATTAACGGTGATGTGGACGCTTTGTATTTACGATATTCCAGTTGGCTATTTTTCAAAGGCGCACGTGTTCGTGTGTTTGAAAAGAAAAAGCGGTAAACATGTAAGCAATGAATTAATTGGCTCATAAACTATCAGTATTTGCTCTTCAATTATTTACTTACTCTTTATATTTCTCATCGGCCGAACGCTCACGCAACGGTATGCCGGAGAGGAAGAGTATAATGAAAGTGGTGAAGATGGGTGAAGCGATAGCGACCCATTCGTGACCGGAGATAACATTTAATGAAATGGCAAAAATACCCCACCAGATCACAACCTCGCCGAAGTAATTGGGATGACGCGATAGACTCCACAGACCTGAAATATGTACATACATTACGGTTAATTTAATAAGATGAAGCGCAGCACGAGTGAAAACATATATACATACGTGTATGCATTCTTCCCTACAAATGTACTCGTATGTATGTATACACTTTGGCTCATAAGTATATTGTCCATATGTGGATTTAAGGAAATTAATACGGAATTGTGATGAAATCACGGACTCAATGTCAAGCCCACATACATACGTAAAAGCATAATGCATAATTGGAATGTCGCCCTTGGCATGAGCATATGAAAGGAAGTGGTCAGGGAATACAGAAATGAGTTGATTTCAGCGAACAGGCATAAAACAAGTATGCGAGATTTCAGAAAAATACAAATTAATTATGAACAATATGTGAATGCAGTGTATTGGAAAGACTTCGGGGAAATGCAACTATGCTATTGAGGAAAAAAAAATAATTCAGATTTTTTTTTTGAAAACAAGGTCAATTAGTTGCGACTTTTTCAGTACAACGAAGCATTTTTAGTAAGCTTTTTCTTTTTTTGTGAGTCGTTTAGAATCCTAACCCTCAATCTTGAACTATAGTAAAAGGCCTAGTAAAAGAAATGTATTATTTTTGCATTCAATTGACGTAAATACAACCGTCAATTGAATGCAAAAATAGTTAAAACTATCCGATTTCTATGGAATATGGACCACTTATTCGATAAATTGTTTCCATGTTGAAGGTAATTTTATAATGCCACTCTCACATAAACCATTAACCCTATTAGCAAAAAACTGAGACTGAGACTGAGATTCATAATAACACACAATCTTTTATAAGAGTGTACAGCTGCTAGCGTATGCCAATGATTATGAGATCATTGGCTTCAACATCCACGCCTTTAGCTCTGCTTTCTTCAGACTAGATAAGGAAGCGAAGCAAATGAGTCTGGAAGTGAACGAGGAAAATTAAACACACAGTCATCACACTCGCGACTTGGACCCCACGGCACTGTTGACTTCGAAGTCGTAGATAATTTCGTCCATCTTGGAACCAGTACTAACACCAACAACATTTTTCCAGAGAAAAAAATATTTATGGTCTTTTGCGCAATGGCCACGGCGAATATCGCATTCGAAGGAACGTTGAGCTGAACGAGATATTGTATATGACATAGTTCAGCGAATTAAGAAGGAGGACGAAAACACTACAGCTCTGAAAGTATTAGCCACAGTACCCGCCGGGAGAAGCAGAGGAAGACGAAGACCTCCACTCCGTTGGAAAGACCAGGTAGAGAAGTACCTGGCTACATTCAGAATCTCCAAGCGCCAAACAGCAAAAAGGAAGAACGACTGCCACGCTGTTGTAAATAACCACATAAGCGGTGTCTACGCCAATGAAGAAGAAGGTGAAGCCGAGCTATGAATTCTTCATTTGACTATACTTTTTACTCTTGATTATATTACTTTTTGTCGGGGTTTAGTTAATAAATGGTCTATAACGATAAACCAGCAAGCTTTGTTTGCCTCTAAATTGAAGAATGTTCAATTAGTTTGGAATTTATAAGAAATTGGTAATAATCCTATATGATTGAAGCTGTCACTATAACGAAATCTTCAAATCCTTTGGGTTCATTATAGAAATACTTAAAGAAAGGTGGACCTATACCTATGGTGATATATGATTCTACCGTTTAGCGATTAAACACATTGTGAAGTATATTAAGATCTACCACAATTTCTTTGTTGACTTTAGAGATAAATTCCATAACATTTTAAATTAGTTAAGCCACGACCTGGTGGTTTGCAGAGAAGCTAGTATGTATTTTCATTACTTAAATTTGAAAACAAATAAAAGAAATTACTTAGTGTACTAATGCCTTCTTGACTTTCTTGCTTTTTTGGTTTGAAAATTGTGCTTATACCACCATATGTAAATATTTACATATACAAATTAAAAACTTACCATCATTACAAAATTTTCCTTGATTTGCTGGATCTTGACGAAAAGAAAACTTCTGCAAATCCGCATAAGTTTCGGCCAGCAAACCAACAATGAACATTCCTGTGCCAGTGGAATCCAATGTGGTCATAGTCTTGGGAGCATTTGGCTGCGAATGCCGAGGCGAGTTAATGATTATCACTGGTAAGGAGACCACATAAACCCAAACGGCCTGTAAAGAGTGATAATAATAAAATATATAAAAAATCAGCTTTTGCATAATTCATCATTCAAGGATAATAAATCATAATAAATGGTATTTCCGCTAAATAAAATTATAAAGCATACAAAAAGAATACCTTCACTATCCTTTACCGCTTTATGTACAGCTGATTGAAGTTACACGCATAAATCATTAATAAATTACGAAGCCAACAAGGCTTTTTGTCATATGAAAGCAATAAGTCGAATTTTCCTAAAAACATTTTGTCCATGATTTTTGGATTATTTATAGACCCTTCATTATATTTACATGTGCATATGTTTGTTTGTGTGTAATGGCATTGCAAACTGTTTGCGTGCGTGGCCATTCGTTAAATTTCCCCTTGACAGCGGCGAGTGGACATATTCCCACATTGACAGGGAAATGGAAGGTTATGAATATTAATGGTAAACGCGGAAAATTATAAGCCAAACTACGCACGTCATAAGCAATAAAATCAATGACTATTTTCCATTAAAATCAGTATCCATTAGAGCCATTGAGTACTGAGTATAAAATAATTACACCGTTATAATTGTTTAAAAACAAATCAAAGTCGCGAGAATACAAGGTTGGTGTAATGGGAATGCATACAGTAAAGCGTATTAGTTTTAACATTTTTGATATTAAGTATTATTTAAGTAACGTTATACATACGCATAGCTTTAGCTCAAAGAAACTGATTTTCTAGAACTATTTCACTTATTGGTTGAATTTTACAAATTTCTCGTGCATACTTTTTTATACCCCAAACAGGGAAGTTTGTGACAAACAGAAGGAAATGTCGGATGCCATAAAAAATATATATATAAATTATCAGTTTGACGATCTGTGTTAATTTTGTCATGCCCGCCTGTCTGCGCGATCTAATTGTTCAGTTTTTGAGATCTGAAATTCTCTACTCTTCCTTTTTTCCAAAAGAAGCTGCTCATTTGTCAGAACCCCCATCTGCCAAACAAAATCAACTTCTTGTAAGAAAGCCTTTTTATTTCAATATACAGAGTTTGTTCGGAGGGAATAGGACTGAGTCGATTTAAAAAAATTTATTGAATCAATCGTTACAATTCTTTAGAAACTTTCAAAATAGGCTCCTTCTGCGTCGATGCAGCGCTGCCAGCACGATTTTCAAGCATTGAAGGCGTCACGGAAGGCATTCTCCGGACTAGCCTTCAGAACCGAGGTGCATGCTGCTTGCATCCGTTCTGACGTCTCAAGATGTTTTTCGGCCATTTCAGGCAAGGAAACAAAAAAATCCATGACTCATCCTGCGGTATGTTCAAATTTTCTTGGCACACTTCCACTCGCCGCAGTTTCTGGTCTTCAGTGAGCACTTTTGGGACCACCTTCGCGTACACCTTGCGCATGTTCAAGTGCTCCGTCACAATGTCATAAACAACAGATTTTGATAAATTTAGCACATGGGCAATTAAGCGAATACTTAGTCGGCGGTCTGAGTTCAAAACTTTGCGGACACGAGTCACATTGTCGGTGTTTGTCGAAGTCGCAAGTCTCCCAGCACGGTGTTCATTAGCAACCTCTTCCTGGTCCTCCAAAAGTCTCGTGCCAAACCAGACCAATTCTTGCTAAATCAACATCTGGGTAAGCCTGCTTAATCACATCAAACGTCTCTGTCGCTGATTTACCGAGTTTCACACAGATTTTAATAGCGTAAATGCTGCATTTTCGGCTTGCACCACTCACAGAAACACCTCGCGCGAAAATGTTTGTTCTGACTCTCCAGTTGCTCGAAGACAACTGACCAACCGCTCGTTCGTTAACTAGGAACGCCCTCTACCGAATTCAGTCGGTGCGCGTACGCTCCGAATCACAGTAGCGGCGGAAGAAAATCAGTCCTGTTACTTCCACAGATCGGACCACTCAAAGTCAAGTTCTTGTTAGGAAACTTTTTATTTGTGAAGAGAATTCTAGAATCATTCAAATCGAGGTTTAGGTTTTAGGACTTATGAACCACACTTTCAAAATTAATGTCATGGACGAAATTTTATTAAATTTTTGGTAAGCGCCTTGGTGACAGGCAACAAGCAACGTTCTTGAATAAATTACGACTCCAAGTAACTTATTATTTTTTATAGTGGCGGGATTGATACTGACTTTCCTTATTAACTGTATAAAGGCCAATGAACTTGAACTTTAATTTGATGTAAGGAAATCCTCCATTTCGACTGCAATATAAAGATCTAGTAAAAAGAAATTATTTATTTACCCAATATATGCCTTTATTATTATATAATATATCTCGAGTTGTATAATAGCTAGTGGGTTACACAGTATGACGTTAGAAAAATAATTTATACTATGTACGAAGACAGTTTTTGATTACTTAGGTTTGCTTGAGCCCGCGTCAACAATGCCTACAAACAAAGAAAATTTACGATTTTTTACAAATTTTTATCGATAAAAGGAATCGTCGAATCTAATCATCATTTAAGCGCTGTTTCCATTGCCCAGGAGTTAAACTTTAACAAATAATCGTTAGGAAACTTGAATTTAAGGAAAACGGTCGTCATCGAATCGCTGTGAAGATGTGCACACGGTGACTTAGCCTAAATAGCATGCTTCGTATGGAGATTTGCCTTTTGGCAGAAGCAACCTGTTCCTCTCTATGACGAATGACTTTGCTGGTGAAAAATTCTCCTCAAGAGCAGTTTCTGAAAATTAAATGTTCCATTTTTTTCTAATATGGACGATGTTTTCTGAGAGAATGGCATTATGAACTTATCTTCAAAATATCAAAATGTTATCGAACAAAACGGTACTTATTTGACCTAAACAATATCTTCAATTTAATGCAAAAAGGAATACATTGTTTTTACTAGACATCTTATGTACCTTCTCGTCAATAAAACTACCCAAAAATCTTAAGAAAAAATTCACGAGCGATGTGATAAGAGGTCTGTGGAGTATTTGAGGTGTCCTGATAACGAATTTGAGTTCAAACATTTTCCAACACTCCTGCTATTTCTTTCATTTTAGTAAATGGTGGTGTTTTGACCCCTACACCATATGACCACAACAAAATATCGCGTTAAGACATCTAGACTAGCATTTTTGGTTTTAGCAACCCAAAATTAGCAAAAAACAGCTTCTACCATCACAGTCGCAAAATGGCCGTAAACTAATGTAATCAGTTTAAAAACTTCCTACCCACCCTAGCTTTTGAGTACTGACTTGGCTTCTGTATATATATATACATATACATGTAGATACGTTCAAATAATCGAATATAATTATCCACAGACATACATCTGTGCACATATAAATAAAACCGCATAATGGTACGTTTAATCGTAAATTGCTCTCCAATCAATCTCGTTGCTTTGTCCGCATTTTATTGGATTTCAAATCGTTTGTGGCTTGACGTGTTCCATTGGAGTAATCAATTTTTGTTCGTGAAGGTTAAAAATAAAAACAAATTGACATACATAAGTACTGCATATGTATATCATACGCTAACTATTTGCTTATTGTCAGCTATACATATTTATGTATTTGTCAATTATTGTTAGTAAGAAATAGTATGGAAATACTAAAGCTTCTTTCATGCAACTGTACTCACTTGAAACGTCCAGAAAACAGCGTATCTGATTATGTTGCGTCTTGTGTCCTCGAACTGTTTATCGCGACCCAATTTAATTATGCGATACAGCAGATATCCAGAAAGACGTGCACCCCAGAGACAAACGAATAGGGTAACCATAAGTTGTCGACTGTCGTACGCCTGAAAATAAAACAAATTTTTTGAAGAAAATTCATGATAATAATAATACAAGATATTTTCATTTTAAAGTAATGTTTTTAAGTAACATATTTTTTTTAAATCACAGACTATGTTTAGGCTCAATTTGGATCCACTGGCAGATACCAGAGGCCCAGGAACATGAAACAGTAAATTACACAGCTAATCATGCCCAAAACTGTCGAAGACTCTTCTATCGCTCGAAAGAGCTTAGTCAACGTTTTCAGGGAAACACTGAATGTGATCTACACTGCACTTCCTATTAAAGGCAACGAATTAGGCTTTGAATTGCGGACCCCTTTTGTGTCATAACTGAAAACTCGCTGGGCCTAAACATAAATCGAAATAGGAGATTGTTAACTCCACAGAGGCCCAATTTTCAGGTCCTCAGAAAGCGTATTTCGTTGGGAGAAAAACTAAGTAGTTATCGAACCATTTAGAGAGTGATCTCTTAAATCTGGATAGAGGGGCTACAACAAATTCTTTTATTGTTTTATAAAATTTTAAAACACCTCTAGAAAATTTTCATGTAGGTCTGAGTAATAGTTTTGGAGCTACAGCCTTGAGAACATGTGCGCTCGAGGCTAGCTAGGCTAAGTGCGCCGTCTTTAAAAGCGTTTTTCTCAAAACTGTGTTTTTGAGATCGGTTGGCAAGATTTCTCAAGAACTACTAAACAGGTCTTCATGTAATTTTACACAAAATTCTTTGAGATACAGTTCTTGAAGACTTGGACGAAGGATTATGTCGCGAAATTTTCGTCTAACTTCTAAGTTAAGGTTTTAACTAAAACATGTACTTTTTCCACTTTAGATGATCCTGCCAACGCGCATCTTTTTCGAAGGGGCCACCGGAAATGGTGTCGCAATGGCCGAGTATAAAATATTTTTTCCAAAAATTTCAAAATTTATTTATTAGCAGTGTATGTTTGTAACAATAAAAAACTCTAAAAAAATATATAAAAAATTTTGAAAAAATGTTGTTTTTTACCTGGGTTTCCCCAGAGTTAAGAGAAATATTATGAAAATATATTGATTATTGTTGTTGTTTTCAACCATATATATTTTTCACTATTAGTAAGATTTTATGAAAGTTATATAGTTGTAATTTGGGTAGTATTGTCCATTCTTTTATCGAAATACACTATATCTTTTATTAGCCTCCCATGCACCGATACATGAAGGATCTGAACCCTTCCGAATCTGACCTGCGTATATGACTTTATATAGTAAATACCCTTATAAAATAAGAAAAATAACTGTAAGATAATTTGGAACCTAAATTGCCTAACAAAGATTGTCGACGCCTGAGATTGACCATGTTATGGTGCCATTCTATCATTTTTCAAAAAACCCATCAGCTGATAAAAAGCGGTTAGTAACTCGCAAATCACAAATGACAAGAGGAGCTCGTTCGAAAGATAAACGTCACTCATATGTACCAAGAAGGTACTTATTTAAGTACTTGTACTTATGCAATAAAAAGGTACATAATGAGTGAAGTATTACTTATACAATAACAAGATGTATTACTGATAACATATCGTGTGGAAATATAATTGTGAGTATCGTAAATATATTTGTACTCATTGAACGAGCATAAAACAATTTATATACGAGTATACCCAAACCCAATGCCTACTCCAATAGCGTGTGTAATCATAAAAGCCGCTTTGGACACGTGCTCCCGGTGTTGTTTCCAAGCAGATATATTTAGTAAATGTAGGCCTTGCGCCTAGTTGTATGTCAATTGTACTCGTACAGGCACGCCAAATGGCAACCCACACCAAAATTCGTCTCTCCTTTGGTTAAAACAAATTACGGTTATGGATACCGACGTAAATTGTATTGTGTTCTGCCATTTGCGGCAATTTCCTACACTTTTTATTCGACAAATGCACACTTTAACGGCAAAATCAAAGACTGCTAAAATAAAGGGTGACGTTATACAACAATTTTTACTATCTATATCTATGTAAAAAAAATTGTTGTTCGATATACTTTTACTGAACCCAATAGCGCGGAATGCATTATTTTATATTTTTTATGGAATCAATAAAAAAACGCAAACTGTTGACTCGGTACTTCGTAAAGGACAAGGCCACTTTTATCATGCCATTAAACGGTGTACCCTTTAAAAAAAAATTGCGAAAGCAATTGCATTAATATAGCAACACGTACAGACCGAA
>NW_026038097.1:0-100000 GCF_023373825.1 Bactrocera dorsalis
AAAAAATGTTCGCTATTTAGATGAGTCAAATGCTCATGTGGTTCGGGAAATGCAATTGCTGACTCCGCGAAAGACAACATGAAGCGTAAGATCTCATATCTGCACAAGTCGTTCTTACGAAGTTTTCATAGTCATCTGAACTAATCATTTTGACAGTTAATTATGAACACTGGCACTTGAATTTTGTTGTATCCCTTTTTATCTCACCTCATTCGAAATTACCCATTTGTACAATGGAAAAAATAGAACGATATTCACGTGTCCAAATATTTTTAATTAAAAAACCCCAATTTATTGAGTTATTAGCATGACTAACCGTTCTATTAACTTAAATTAATTCTCGCAAATCGATTTTCCAAGTAAATTTATGTTCAACTCTTTATTCTCTTTTTAGTACTTAAGCAAACCCACACCTTCAATCAATTGTTTACCGTTGCTGTGATGAAAGCGTAATTTGTATGCAAACAATTGCGGTCTCTTCGCACTGCCCCCGATACTTTGAAAATACCGTATGTAAACAGCGTCAGCAGTGCGAGCAGAAGGTGTGCGCTGAGATTCGCAAAGTGCGAAAAGTACATTTTTTCTCTAATGTGAAGTGATGAGTAAGTACATATGCTCGAAAACATGTGGCGTGGCATAATTAGGTCCAAGGTAAACCAAAATTGAAAAAAAAGAAACCTGGAATAAGAAAAAATGACGACATCTCTTTGTGTTTGTTTATTTAGATGGTCTATTTTTTGTTCTCTTGCCACCTGTTGCCACTAAAATTTTTCCATCTTTATTTGTGAACTTAAAATTTCAATTATTATCTTTTGTAGGCAAATATTTATCTTTACAAATAGCTTGGTACAAAACAGATTTAAATGATTTGTTTTTCATATGTAGCTATTTTTGGATCCTTCTACATCGATACAGACATTTCTGGGTAATAATTAGCAGCTATCACTTTATGAGTCTACATATACCATATACTACTATGAGCAAAAAATGTAAGACTTTGTTCTTAATATTGGAAATATCTCCTGATCTGGCCTCCGGCGACTATTTCCCGTTCTTAGATCTTAAAAGAATGCTCGCTGAGAAGAAATGAGGAGGTGATCGCCAAAAATGGGGCCAATTGTGAAGCAAAGGACAAATCCTAATTCAAAGTGATATCGAAAAGTTGGATGATCGGTACAATAAGTATATTATCCTTGAAGCGAACTGTGTTAAATAATAAAAAAAAAACAGATTTTGCAAAAACAAATGTGTTTTACTATAGTAGGACGGGGACTTTTCAATTAAACTGTTATACGAGGTATGACAATTAAGTAATGAGACTGATTCCATAAAAACCGTATATTTGAAAATTATTCTACAACTCTGCCATCCCTTCAAAGTAGTCCCCTTGGGCAGCTGCCATACAGCGATTCCAGCGCGTTTTCCATACTTCGTAACATTTCTGGAACGCCTGGATGTCCGTAATCGACTCAAAATGGGTTCCTTTGACCACCGATTTTGTTTTGGGAAACAAAAAAAAGTCACAGGGTGACATGTCGGGCAACAGCCCACGGCGATCCCTTTAGAGGCCATATACTGGGACACGTTGAGGGCGGTGTGGCACGGCGCGTTGTCGTGATGAAGGATCCAGTTACGAGCGATGTCTGAGCGCACCCTTTGGACTCGTTTTCGCAACCTTTCGAGTACTTGGCCATAGTAGACTTGATTCACAGTTTACCCCGGTGGAACGAATTCTTTGTGGACGATTCCACGGCTATCAAAAAAGGCAATAATCATTGTTTTCATCTTCGACTTGCTCATGCGAGCTTTTTTCGCTTTCAAGCCCCTCCTTAAACTCTTTGTGCCATCGAAACACCTGGGCACGACTAAGGGCACTATCGCCATACACGCTTACACTTTTAGCGTATGCTTCCGAAACTGTTTGGCCCAATCTGGCCCAAAATTTTTTCGCCACGCGTTGCTCTTGATTTCGTTTTTCCATTTTCGTGACGAGCACTACAACTCAACTTGAGGCAGCAGGCGAACTAAACAATTTAGAGCGATGGTACATAATCAACGGAGAGGGGAGGGACGCCGGAAAAAAATAAAGGGAATTTCAAGGTCACAGGTTTACCAATAGCGCGGCAATAAAATCAGTCTCATTACTTAATTGTCAAACCTCGTAATAATGAAAATATTAGAGTTTAATAGCGAAAATGTGTGAAATATTTGCTTATACTTCTGCGCAGTGAAGCGAAAACAAAAATTAATTTACTCAAGTGAATCTCAAAGCAAAGGCGACAAACTAGACTTCAAATGAAAACCTTCAGTGTGCTAACAACTTGGTTAACTCGGTTTTCGCCTTTTTCCAATTAAGCGTCATGCTTGATGAATTTACAGACAATCTTAGTCAAGCATAAAAACTGTCTCAAAATTATACATTGGCATAACTCATAGCTAAGTTATCATAATTCAAGTCTGCGCATGCAAAAAGAATGCCTGAATCAAGGCCTCCACGAACAGCTTGCGCGGTGCTGCTCAGGGGTTATCAGTGAAAATGTAATCAAGCACGTAGAAAAATTTACTTGTGTAGTCAAAAGTATTTGTGGTTAAAACGAGATATGGACTTTTTTGAGATATACGCGAAAGTTTCAAATCACTTGAGATAAAGTTGATTCCACTTAAGAAGTTAAAAGGCACTGTGTGATTTCCAGATAAGGAAAATAGAGCTTATGGTATAGCTGTTTAAAAATAGCTCGACTTTGGTATAAGATTTAGGTCAAACAAAAAGTATAAACAACAAAACTTCCATGCAGTCTAATAGGAGACCGATTGGTCAACGCTCTCTTACTTGATACAGTATTCTATAACTTTTTTCTACGAGAAGCTTGATAACACCATTCGAACACAGAGCTTTTTCGACGTTTTCTTCAATCAGTTAGGCTTAATAGACTAATTAAAACTAATAATGTAAATATTTATTGCAATGTTGTACTTCAATAGTTATAGTATACATAGACACACGGAGCTAATATATATATGTACATCAGAAGCGAAGAGAATATCTACTAAGCGTACTCTTCTAAACTATACTTAATCATTTTATATATATTATTATATATATACCAATGCCTATTTAAATATCGGCAGAAGCACGACCAAAAAACACATTTGTACATACAGAAAAAATTAATGTTCTACAAAAACATACTGATATTTTCCAAATAATTTCTTATAATTAGAGTAAATATTTAAATAAATTCTCCAAATCAAAGTTGTTCCTATACTCCGTCACATTTTCCATACGATCTTCTGATATTTGTGCTTTCAATCAAGACAAATATTATATGCCAAATGCTTAAAAATGGGTCACTTACTCGGCATAACACAGCTGTCAGCAAAGTGACAGTACTGTCAGTTGGTTAGTCATTCAATGAGCCGTAGAAATCAACAACACGTCGCGACATTTCACACTCTCTGAGCAATTTTCTTGGCGGCTGATTGCCAGCTGCTGAGTGTTGACTGTCAAATGTGATTAATTTTAACTAAATAAGTAAGCCACAATTTTCCCATAAAAAAGCAACAATATGAAGATATATGTACGTGATGATGCATATGAGCATCTTATATTTATTGGCCTTACAAGACCTAAAACAAATAAAAGCATAAATGAATAAGTGGCTAAACCAATTGAGATCGTTAAAGTTCTGCTTCAAAATAAAAAAATAAATAGATAAATATGAAATTTAGTATTTACAATTACAACTACTGCTTTGCTCACTATAATGCGTTACACATGAGCGCTTCTTGGAACGCTGACTAGTTTGATAATTTAAATTTAGAACAAAGTTGAAAAAATAAACTTTGTTTTCTTTTTAACTTTTGGTATTCTCAACTTGTGATGATGCGTTTTCTCACAGGTGAAGAACTATACCTACAGGTGTAGGTGGCAAGACCGTTTGGACATTATTCCTATGTACATCCTGAATGTTGGGTTTTTCGAAATTTATGTTTGAGCCTTTTTCTGCTTACGGGGCATGGACTTCTGACAGCATTTTTGCATCACAGCCTCCTATCTGATAGGTCGGGGTAGGGGACTGGGTGCATGTAATGTACGATGTACTCAGACATTAAGGATCGGGGTAGTATTGGGATCACCTGGACCGATGGGGGTTTAGACGTAAGCGGTGTGATTTCCACTAGTCGGAATGTTCAACAGTTAGGGTCGTTTGCCCGTGAATTGTTTAGGCGGCGAAGGCGTTCAACTGAGAGTTAAGGTTAGCTTCTTGTGAGCAGTATGGAGGTTTTGAACTCTACCAAGGTGGTTAGTGATGACACCATACCACTTAACATATAGCTGCCATGCAAACTGAACGATCAAACTCAACTTCTTCTAAGAAAACAAATTTTTTTTGACAAGGTGGTAGGTATGTTCGGTAAGAGTGCAGCACATTCGGTCGAAATTAACGCCGATACACTATCCTTAAGATTTTAAATATTGAGATTTCATTTCCGTTTAGTGCCCACAACGAAATTACTTATCTCCGTTATGCTTTTTCTAGATGGACATTCAAAGTTTGATACCTGATGGATTCTAAAGGTTCTACATCGGAGTTGTGATGTAGCTGGGCACTCGCAGAAGAAGTGTAGAACCCTTACTACCTTCGAGTTTGCAGCAAATTTTGTTATTTTGGTACTCCCATTTTTAGCGGTGTATGTATGTAAGACTACATGTATATATACTCCTAGTGGAAATCTGTATTAAATAAGTCTTTAGTTCTTTTCTTGTTAAATGATGGTCAGTTTCGCTGTATTGCACTTGTTTGTAGATTTCTAACTGTTCTGAGCTGTTTGTTCAAACTGCATATTTAGTCCCCTCTTGATAGCTCCTAGCGGAACTTAAATCTTCATGGTTTATCCCGCGACGCCACAATCTACTAACAATTTTTCAGATCACGCCAATAGATCGTATACCTGCCATACAAACGCATTGATCAAAGTTTTTGTAAGGGATCTTTTGTGAGGGGTATTATAGCTTCGGTGCAACCGAAGTTAAAGTTTTTTACTGTTTCGTTTTTTTTTATTTTTTTTATTTTTTTCATATTTATGTGAGAATGTCAGAAATAAATAAACTTTAACACTTAATATTTATTTTGTACCAACCTTCATCATGTGCTAGCAACTCTTGCAACGCCAGCGGTTCCTCCAAAATCCAGTCCGTCGTGACCGCATTCTTCACGGTGAACTCTTCGGAGATCGGTAGAGGCACATATAGCTTGCCATCGCTAGTTCTACGTTGCAGTACCTGCGCTTTAGGCGGAAAATTAAGCAATTCACGACGCTCATGAGCCTCGTAAGGCCTGGAGTTGCGTTCCTTCGGCATTTTTGTACAATTTTGTTATCGAAAAAAACTTAAATTCACTTGTTAACACTTTTGCTACATTCACATTTAACGACATATAGACACGAACACTTTCACTAAACACTATTTTATGTATGCATGTGTATATGTGTGCGTTCAATTACGACGCTTTAAATGCGATTATAAGGTAAATATCACTGCTAATCAGCGTAAGTGGCGCCTAAATTATTGCACGTCATTAAAATTCATATCAAAGGCTTTGCTGTTGTTGTTGTTATTATTTTGTGCGTTTCTTTTTCATTTGATTGATTTATGTTGCTCTGCACTCGCATAATTATTTGCGTTCGTTTGACGTTTTATTTTATTTTGTATGCAACACGTGCGTTATTTTGCACACATTTTTTGTTGTTTGTTTTCTTGTATTTTTTTTTTTGTTTTTATTTTTGCCACAAATATCAAGGATTAGTGATCGCAGACACATACACACTTACATGCTGCAGTGTGACACGTTGACAACCTGACAGCGACAAGAATTTATAGAATAACACATGAAATTCGTTAATGAACTGCAATGTTGTTTGTTGTGTGTAAATGTTGTTGTTGTTTTCGGTTAGTGCGTTGCATGCAAAGTGGCTGCCGACAAAGTTTTGCGCTCTTTTGCTTTGTTGTTTGATTTTCTATTTGACATGACATATATGTACCTGTGCAAGTAGCGCCTGCAATATTTAGTTCGTGTTGCTGTCGATTAATTCATTCATTCACAAAAGGCGCTGCTGACGCTGTTGCTTCATTTGCATACATTTTTTTAATGCGAATTTAAAGTCAGTTTTTTTTTTATTTTTTACGTTGAGGAATTATAAATTCATAGCAAGCATGGCATTAGGATGTTACTATAACGAAAAAAAATAGTTGGAATTCAAAATAAAAAATTCTTCTTCATTATTTTCGCTATATTGGAGGATTGAAAAACGATTATTTTACATATAGTAGCTCAAGCAGCTCACAACTTCCCTTGGGTAGCCACAAAGCATGCGTTTGAAGGCGAGCTAAATAGAAAAGTCGAAATATTCGCTCTCCAGGGCTGTGCGCTGGTTTTAGGACCCGCCACCTATTAAACCCTACCAAAGAAAAGAAGAAAACAATGTGGTTTCTGTGGTTCAGATATTCACGATGCGCCAAAACTTGGAAGAGGCCCGTGAAAAGAGAATCTACATGCACCACCTCTGTTGACGTTGAGCTATACCAAAAGATTCGTCAGGATCGGGAAGAACCTCTCCAAGCCGTTCGATACCAAACGAGGGTTGAGACAAGGCAAAGCTATCGTGAGCTCCGGATGTTCATTAATTCAGGTTGAACCGCCAGCAGTGGCAGCCAAGAGACAGAGGTCAGCCAGGCCGTCATGTAAAAAGCCGAACACAATAAGTGTGACACCCGCTAAATCAGTTGCTGGTGTGGACCTGAATGAGAGCGATCCTGAAGGAAAATTCCCAGAGCCCACTGGAAATGGATACAAGCTGCGCTGTCAAACGCGGCGAAACTCATTGGTTCTATACAACAGTTGTAATGCTGATTGAAAAGCATCAAAGAACAGTATATGCGCTTAGAGCAACGCTATTTTACATTATTATTAATCCTGCCTATTACTTGTCTGTCCCGTTTCTACCCAACACCAAGGATTTTTGAAAACCTGTAGAATTAAACTTAAACTCGGTCCCGAATTTTGCCTGAGGTGGGTGAGGTGGACAGGGATGTAAGGATAAGTTATAAGTTTCTATACGAATAGTTTTACAGCAGATCGACACCTGGTTATTGAGAGTCGCTTTGAGGGAAGGCTTGGAGCCTCTTATGAACACGAATGCTGTCGGCGTTTACCCATTGCCGAAACTTTGAGCTTCTCAGCACAAAAAGTTTATCGACAAAAATTAATTCTACTTACATATATGAAAATTTTAAGTACTACCCTAATATACGCAAATATAATAATATGTACATAAATGGGGACAATATTTGCGCATTTTTTTCATATTAAGAGAAGACTTCTTAAAAGGGATTACAATTACTTTTTAATTTACTCTTTATATTATTTTATTTAAAATTCAAATGACGCGTGTTTCGAATTAGCATTAATAATGCAATACAGATTGGTAGTCGGTGTCTTCCATCATCACTTGTGAACCAAGTTTTTGATTCAAAGTCAGAGGTTAGTTTATTTTTTTACATTTTCTATTTGTTGGAAATATCAGCTAAGAACGTGTGTTAACAATACTTTTGGACGATTACTTGACTGGAAATATATATTATATATGTGCTTATATTTACAGTATATCAAGGCAAACTCATTTTAAAAAGTAGAGACATTTTTTGTCTTGAAATTGACCTAAGAGTTCCAAAAGAGTCCCTGCATTTCTTCTACTGAAAATATGTCTAAGAAGTCCAGGACGGATTATTTTGCACACAATTACCCAGTTTCTGTCCAAAGGGAGAAATTAAGGGCAACTTAGAACAGAGACGTCCAGCACGTTTCCAAACAAAAGAAGAGAGGTAAAAAGATATGAATATGAAGAGCTAGCAGAAGTTCTGCCCGCAGCAGCTAACAATTGATTTCAAGTCCGGGGCCGGTTTCTGTAAAGAGAGATAACAGACACAAAGAGTACACTAGCAATGTGGAGGGACCACTTCTCGAACGTGCTTAATGGCGGAAGCACTTTTGCGACGGAGATGAAGAACTCGCACCGATAATCTACAGCGACAACATCGTCGTCCCACCACTCGACGAGATGAAAACATCACTATGGCGGCTTGAGAACAACAATGCTTCAGAGGCCGATGAATTACCGGCTGAGCTGTTAAATGCTGGTGGCGAGGTCCTTGAAAGGCGCATGTTCCTGCTTATAAGCATAATCTGGTCGGATGAATACATGCCCAATAACTTGAATAAGAGTATAATTTGCCTTCTACTTACAATATGACAAATCCTGGAGACAACCTTTTACCAACAGATCGAAACCCATCACAATTTTGTCCCCGTTTTTGATATAATAAATTTAATATAAATTTGGTATCCTAGAAGCACGGTCAATTTGCGAATCTCCGAGCTTCGACACCAAACGAGGCTGTAGATAGTGTGATTCGCTATCTAACGTCTTTTTAAATATGTAAGACAAAGTGCCTGGAGCCAACTTACAAAGATTCCTAGTGTCTTGTGACCTTCGTTACTATTGGTAGTTGTAGCTATAAACTTGAAAAAGTTAGGGACTTCGTATATCTGGGAATTAGCATAAATTCCTGCGAAATCTTTGGTTGGAGATCAAGCGTAGAATAACTCTTACCAACTACTTTAGGATCGGTAGGCAATTGAGAGGCAAATCTCACACGGAACGAACAAAAATTACGCTCTATAACTGTTTCATTATTCCCTTCCTACTATACGGCGCAGAAACATGGATGATGAAGAACCTAGATAGAGAACTGTTTTTCGCAAGATCTTTGGAGCCGTCTGCTTGAGCGATGAGTATCGCAAAAGATGGAACCACGAACAGTATGAGCTATACGGCGACATGGATATATGTAGTTAAGCGTATAAGAATTCAACGAATGCGCTAGTTAGTTCATATTATTCGTACGAAAAATGATGATCCAGCGAATAGCTTCTTCAACTCAATACCTCTGGGAGGACAACGCAAGCAAGGCGCCCGCACATTCAACGAAAAGATCAAATGCAAAGGATAGAAGCAACTGGTGAAGTTTTTTGTTCTCGGCCCACACTGACCCACGACTATATAGGAAGAAGGAAAAGAAGGGACTCATTTGGTAGATAGAACAAGTTGAAACAAGTAAGGAAGAGCTAAGTTCGGGTTTCACCAAACATTTCATACTCTTGAAAGCCAGGGAAGTAGTTTCTGTTTCATATGACCTGTCAGTTACATAGGATCTAGGGCGAATTTGAAAACGTTCTAAAATATGTGGAGTGTACCTTGGTTATGGTTTAAACGGCTTCCTAACGACTGATGAACTACGAAAGAAGCTTTTCGAAGACAGATCTATAATTGGAGGTTTGAAAGTGGCAGTCAGGGAATAAATGCCATTTGGGAGTTTCTTTGAAGGACTTTTCATTATACCTACTTTAAGATTTTAACCCTCGATCTTTTTGGTGTTTGTAATGATTTTCGGTCATCTGTCAGATTCAGCTAAACAATTTTTGAATTTGATGTCTCCATTAATCAAAAATGTTCTTATTTACTCCTTTAGTAGTACTCATTAAAATTTTTCCAATAATATTTATTTTTTTAAAATCAGTTTTCTTTCATCTTGTCTGCCATTCATCTACAATCTTTAAAGCTCAATATAATTATACATTTTTTTTGTTGTTGTCACTTTTCTACATCACTAATGAATATATCAACGTTCCAATTTCCCACGCCAATGCAATGAACTCGGCTGGCACACTGTCGCAAATTTTTTCTTTTTTTTGTTACAACCAGTGACGTCTATCAACGTAGCCACAGTACATATAGATATATACATAAATATATATTTATATATTTGCACACGTACATATATATTTGTGTCTGCGTGTCTGAGGCTACTCACTCAGTATGGCCAATGTCTCAGTACCTGTCTCGTCGTTGTCGTCATTGGTTGAATTGTTTGTAGAAAACAATGCGTAGGCGTTAATTCGTTGCATCCGTTCTGCCTCATCGACTGCAGTCAACAACTCATTCGCTGCAGCTGCCGGCATAGATGCATTGTTGGGACAGTGTTGAAGCACGACATCGGTGAAGGCAGTGCAATGAGGCGCCGCTTTAGTTTGCGATTTCTACGCGTGTTTGTGCGCAGTTATTGTAGGCAAACGTAGCAAAAAAAATTGAAATTTTTAAATTATAATGAATAATTAATTTTAATTTATTAATTTACTCTTTTTTACCTTTGTATTGCAAAAGTAATTTCAACTATTTAATTTAATCTAAATTCAAAATGATTTATATTAATATATTTAAATAAAGGGACCATATTGTAAAAAAGTTTAAGTTGAGCATTTCTTAGTTTGACAAATTTTTTTTATAAATATTTTATTACTATTTTATGTAAACTGTAACATCTTATAATAGCATATCAATTGAATAGTCCCCGGACTGCTACAGTACAAAACATTGTTTTGGTAAAACCCTTCAAGGGTAGTACACCGATTATAGCGACCCTCCAACTTTTCGATACAATTTTTTTTACTACGATTACTTCATAATAGGCCTGAGTTTCGCCAATCACCTGTTCATTGGATGAAAATTTCTTCCCAGCAGACATTAGTTTCAGATCTGAGAACAAGAAGTTGTCGCTAGCGGACAGATCTCGAGATTGCGATGGCTGCGGGAGTAATTGGAAACCCAACTCGTGGATGTTACCATCGTTTTCACATTGCAGATTGCATTGTCTTGGTGAAACACCATTTTTTTCTTCAAATGCGGCCGTTTTTTGGCGATTCTTCAAAAGGCCCAATAACGCTACGTAATAGTCGTTGTTGATAGCCCCTCCATTTTTAAGGAAGTCAATAAAAAAAATGGATTTCGAGGCTACCACTTCAAAGATATGACTGTCAACAGTGACGTGGAAAGATTCGGGCTAATTAAAAAATCATATGGATTTAATTTAATAATTAAGTAGCGCTATCCATGTGTCAGCCCGGAAACTTTCAAATTGGCCTCTTATAGATATGATCAGGATGACTAGTTGAATTTCGATGGACTGTCTTCCTGACCGTCCATATATTTAAGCGCTAATTTGAGTAAAAACCATTATTTTCCCCTCCTCCTCAAACCCTTCCCCATGTGGCGGTTATGTTGAACACTACTGAAAGTGCTCAACTCACAAAATGAATTCGCCAACACCATTAAATTTCACATTCTTTATGATAAAGAAGTGTCTCTGGTTTTGTTTATATTTCAACTATTTCTCCTGAATGTCTTAAAGTATGACATCCGAGGTGGTTTTGCCTTGATCTGGCAAAAGCCGGGCAACCGTGGAGGAAGTGTTGAGATAATCTGTCTCATTTTCTTCCAAACAGCTGATTCGGCTGGCATCAGGTAAGATATTCAATCTTATGATTGAATTGCGATAAAACTGTGTCCAGTCAGAACTCTGACAACCACTGAAAGGTGGACCTTGCTGAGAACGGAGAGTTCCCTGTACCTCCTGTGATTTACACTGAACGAGGATCACTTTGCGATTGTGGAGCTACTGGTAGTCGACTTGCACTTGCTAATTTGGTGTGAGGCCGAACAGTGCCGTATTGGGTCAAAGGAGGCCAATGGAACTCGTGACCGTTCGCGTTGCGCAGATATTGAGACTGCAGTGCTTGTCCTAGGAAGCTTATCAGCCTCACAGTTTTCTGCAATACCGCTGTAGCCGGGTACCGAAGCCAGTCTAATCATAAAATAACTCAATGTTAGAGACAAGGAGTCTAGACATTCCTTCACCATTTTTGAACGCACAGTATGCGAACTCAAAGTTAATATCGCTGCCCTTCTGACGGAGTGGATAGTCACCGATCTGAAGTAAGCTGAGCTCCGGAGCTGTAGGTCTACTACTACCTCCACATAGAAGACTCTGCAACTGGTCAAGAACAATGGGTGTGTCGGCCACCACTTTTAGGTGAAATCTTAACCTCTGAAACTACCCCTCTAATTTGACATTAACCTGACATTTCAGGGTTACGAAATCTGATTACAACCACGTCTATTTCTCATATATAACTATTTTAAATTTCACTTAATTCCTTCACTTTACGGTAAATAAATAGAGGGTCTTAATCGAAATAATACCTTAAAGGCACTATTTATTCAAGCTTACGTGCTCACATATAGTATTTGTTAAAACTAATAATAAACTAATAATTGTGTTGTTGTATTGTTTTAGCAGTGAAATATGTGGACTGCAGTTGACGCAAATATTGAAATTAATTGCTTTTCTATTATTGCTGTTGTTATTGCCCACTTATTAATGCTCTTAAAGTATTTCAAAAACACGATCTTAACATAAAACTTAGGCAAGATGCAATTAGGTAGACGATTTTTGCATTCTCTAAATAACAATGGGATTTTTTGTTTGGCTTCAAGTGTCGTCCACCGAGGTCAGTACATGTAAGAGTAGAAACTGGAGGGTGAGCATCTCTAAATCGCTTTGAATAGGTATTTTATCAGTAGAAACTATTCATTTCATTCAATAAATGATATTTGTGATTGGCCATAAATAGCGAAGCTAGAAAGTTGGTGAATGCTGTGGAGAGGGAGAAGACGAGTGTCTACTAGTACCGCGAAGTTAACTTACAAATGGTTTTCATAACCTGGAAGTTAATTACAAAATTTAGTTCTCTCTATCCTCCCGTACTAGAACTCCAAAGGTCTTATCGAAGCCTAATACTACCGCTTCGAAAATGCTAGCGGTTTTCAACAATGATGCCGGTGAGAACGTAACCGTCAATGACAGCCGTTATCGCGAAATGATAACCGCCTATTTGATGCCTGAAATTGAAGCTCGGGATCTCTGCGACATTTGGTTTCAATAAGATGGCGCTACTTCCCACACATCGCATTAATCAATGAATTTATTGAGAGAACACTTCGGTGAGTAGATAATTTCACGTTTTGGGCCGGTCGATTAGCCACCAAGGCCACCGTTAGACTTTTTGCTGTGGGGATATGTAAAGTCTAAAGTCTATGCGGTCAATACCGCTTCGATTCAGGTCTTGGAGCAAAACATTTCGCGTGTCATTCGCCATTTACCAGTCGAAATGCTTGAACGAGTCATCGAAAATTGGACAACGGATGGATCATCTGAGACGTAACCGCGCCCAACATTTCAAAGAGATAATATTCGAAAACAAAATGTCAAAGAATGTTCTTTAGAATGATTATAAACATTCTCCATTAAATTTGAAGTTTCCGTGTTTATACTTTAAACAATTAAGGAACCAGGAATGATCCATTAACGATCCAATATTTAATTTTCAAACAACTTTATATCTTTATCTATAACTTTCCAACAACAAGCAAAGCGGCGATGCCACGAGCGTTCTTAAAAACCTTTGGAGCTATTTTACAACCGAGTTGAGCATTCTTTTGTCATCCGCTTACGAAAACACACGGCTTATATGACTGTTTCGAATCTCCGCTGCACCTTTGGAGGCTTACTAGCGCTAAATTTAGCATGCTTATTGATGCATGTGGCCTTCGATTGCTTTGCACTTGCACTCTTAAATTATACATAAGCTCTGTGTTTACATAACACTACACTTGTTGTTGTTGTTACTTATTGGTTTTTGTTATTGTTGGAGGCAACAAATTATTAGTTTATTAGGGCTTGTTATAATTTTCTCTTATCAGACCATTAGTGTGCTTAGCTGACGCCAATCAAGCGCTAGAATTGTCGCCATAAAACTATAACCTCTCAAATAAGTTTAATCAACTCACAGCCGATTAAGTGGCGCTTGCTAAGCGTTTAACTTTTGGCTACTAGTTAAATAACACCACAATACTGATTAGATATTGAAATTATTTTATTGTGTTGCTATTTTTATGTCACACACGCGCATTTGAGCTATTTTTGCTTTTATTATTATTTCTTTATTTTGTTCAATTTTTTATATATTTTTATTATTTTTTTAATTTTTTATTTTTTTATTATCTTTTTCTTTTTGATCTTTATAGATATTTTTGTTCTTTTTATTATTATTTGATATTTTTTATTATTAACTATTATTTTTTTGATTTTCTATAAATAATTTAGTTTTAATTATCTTTTTAAGTTTTGCACTTGTTTTCATAATTTTTGATACATTTTTAGGTTACATTTTTTTATATTTTTTTTTTTTAGATTTTTTAGATTTTTTTATAGTTTTTTCAAAATTCTTGCCTTTGTTTAATTTTTTATTGCTTTAAACACAAGTGGTGTTTCGATTTTTTTTCGCGCCGAACTGCCGCTGGAAAACTGAAATCGAAACCGAAAATCAGCGAACGGCACTAGTTGCAGCAACTAACTGTTTTAAGTATTGCACACAAATATTTTCATGTATTTATATACGTGAGTCCGAAGGCATTGATGGATTGTTGATACCGATATCGTTGCTATCGCGAGATCACATTCGATCGATGCGAGTCCGTCACCGTCCGTAGCGTTGCGAATTCTGTGCGCATTCGCCGGCCAACCAGCATATTTACGAGCGAAAATGCCAAGCGTCAAGCGTCAAAAGCGTAACGAAAGCAAACGAAACCAAACCAAAAGCGCTGCTATAACAGCTGTGCTGCTGACGCCGCTGCGACGACGGCGTCGGTGGCTGCTACTCGCCGGGAATGTTGTCGCTGTTGGGGACACTTGCGCTGGCCAGTAAAATGTGCATACCTACAAACAAATAGATTTGAATGAAAACAACTTACACTTTTCCGAATTATAATCAAATATACTATACATACTTACATTATTATGTGAATGAAGGTATATATAATATGTATGTATTTATGTATGTATGTCTGTAAGCATGAATGTATGTACATATGTATGCTTATAAGTGCATATATATATATTACATGTTTGTATGTATGTATGTGAGACAAACGGGCCTAATTTGCACAAACGTGCGCGCTCAAACACACACACACATGAAGTTATAATCGTGCCTGTACACCTATGCCGCTTAAATAACGGGTGATTTTTTTGAGGTTAGGATTTTCATGCATTAGTATTTGACAGATCACGTGGGATTTCAGACATGGTGTCAAAGAGAAAGATGCTCAGTATGCTTTGACATTTCATCATGAATAGACTTACTAACGAGCAACGCTTGCAAATCATTGAATTTTATTACCAAAATCAGTGTTCGGTTCGAAATGTGTTTCGCGCGCGTGTTTTGTTCAGCGATGAGGCTCATTTCTGGTTGAATGGCTACGTAAATAAGCAAAATTGCCGCATTTGGGGTGAAGAGCAACCAGAAGCCGTTCAAGAACTGCCCATGCATCCCGAAAAATGCACTGTTTGGTGTGGTTTGTACGCTGGTGGAATCATTGGACCGTATTTTTTCAAAGATGCTGTTGGACGCAACGTTACGGTGAATGGCGATCGCTATCGTTCGATGCTAACAAACTTTTTGTTGCCAAAAATGGAAGAACTGAACTTGGTTGACATGTGGTTTCAACATGCCACACAGCTCGCGATTCTATGGCCATTTTGAGGGAAAACTTCGGACAACAATTCATCTCAAGAAATGGACCCGTAAGTTGGCCACCAAGATCATGCGATTTAACGCCTTTAGACTATTTTTTGTGGGGCTACGTCAAGTCTAAAGTCTACAGAAATAAGCCAGCAACTATTCCAGCTTTGGAAGACAACATTTCCGAAGAAATTCGGGCTATTCCGGCCGAAATGCTCGAAAAAGTTGCCCAAAATTGGACTTTCCGAATGGACCACCTAAGACGCAGCCGCGGTCAACATTTGAATGAAATTATCTTCAAAAAGTAAATGTCATGAACCAATCTAACGTTTCAAATAAAGAACCGATGAGATTTTGCAAATTTTTATGCGTTTTTTTTTAAAAAAAAGTTATCAAGCTCTGAAAAAATCTCCCTTTATATCTACTGAATTCTGTTTTCTCTCGGTGTAGTTTTTGTTTTTGTTGTGTGCATGTTTGTTTGTATTACAATAGCATTTGCAATAACAAGAGATAACGTTGTCCAAGTTATGAATAGTGTCAACACACACGCCACATTCCCGGTGGCAATCTGCCGGCATGCAGCTCACAGCCGAGTGAGATGAACCCATATACAGTGTTGTCGAGAAATATTCGCTAACGCGCAAAAACAGGTTGAAGAAAATATTTTTGAAAAATATAATGAGAAATCAAACAAGGAGGTCAGACACGGGGCGGACTCACCAATGCTATTATGAGCAAAAAATAGTAAAACTTTTTTCATAATTTTAAAATTCTTAATTTATCCTGCAAAATCTATGTCGTCCCTTTCAAAGTAATCCCCCTTGGCCCCAATAAACTTGTGCCAACGTTTCTCCAATACTCAAAACAGTTGTAAAAGTCAATTTCCGGAATGTGAGGAGCGATGCATGTTTAATGTCCTCAATTGACTCAAAACCGTTTCGCCGGAGGGGACGTTTATATTTGCTGAATAGCCAGAAGTCACACGGAGCTAAATGCGGTGGTGGCGGCACGATATTGGCTGAAAAATTGGCTATTAGATACTTTATTTATTGAAAAATTTTTAGGATTAGTACAATGTTTGCTTTAATAGAGGTTTCATACAAAGCTCATTTAATGAGCGTCCATCAAGCGGAGCCTACAGTACATACAAGAGTATATGTATGTAATAATTAACGCTTCATTGTTTGTTGCTTTCGAACAGCCTTACCCATTTTTCTGAGAAACCAGTTATTATTGCCATTTGCAAGAATTATATTAGGAGCTTATGAAGAATATACAATGATTCACTAATTGTCGACACATTCAAATGCACGCCTTTGTGATTTCAAACCCAACAATTCACTTACTAATTTAAGAATAAATTGGATTAAAATATGTATAAAAAAAATATTTTTTTTTTTCAAATATTTCTTTTTAAACAGCAACGGAGAACAAAGTTCGTAATTAAACCGACACCAGGCCGCAATTGTATATGGCTCTTTTTGAGCATAATTAAGAAATTAAGAATACACATGTACATATGTATGTATGTCTTCGGCGAAAGAGTTTTCGATTGTAGATGGATAGCTTATTGGCATCAAAACAAGCATACAGGTGCAGCTAACAAAGGTTACGTTAGGTTATACTCGCCGGCTGTCACACCATACATAGACATAGTGGTCCTTACTATTACCAGATGGAAGCTCAGTTTGCGGTGAAGTATGCGTCATACGGGACGTCAACGCTTTCGCGAACTTTGAGAGCCACATGATATCTAACTTTAATGGTTCGTCTATTATCTTGAACTGCGAAGCTCTTAGATACTTAAGGCGAGCTCTAGATAGTGCTGAACGTAGGCATAGCCGGTGTTTCTCCCTCACTCGTCTGTCGTCGGTGGTTGTTCATTGGTATTTATTGCGTTTTTGGCTTTAAATTCGGTTACAATCATGGGTCGATGCGATGATGTATTATCATGGAGCAAAATCCATGAATTCTTCTACCACAATTCCGACCGCTTTCACGCAAACGCCTCAATGCGGCGAAATATAACTACTGAATTCTTCTACCACAATTCCGACCGCTTTCACGCAAACGCCTCAATGCGGCGAAATATAACTACTTATTGATCATTTGTCCCACCGGAAAAAATTCGTGATGCAGCAAACCACAAATACTATCAAAATAACCAATGAGAATCACCTCGGTTTTTGAACGACTTTGGCGTCGTTTTTTTGGATTCGGCTCGTTTTTTCCCCTCCATACCGATGATTGTTCAATTGTTTGCATGTCGAACTAATAAATCCATATATCATTGCAGTTATAATGATTCCCATGAATGTGGGATCGGAATTCGCACGATCAAGCATTTCCAAAGAGGCCTGTTTACGGTAATCTTTTTGAAAAAAATTCACACGATCCATCAAAATATCCACTAAAATCATTCTAACGGACTCGCGAGAGTTGTCGAGCTCTTCTTCCATCTCTCTAACATTTGTCTGGCGATTTTCAAGCAACATATCCTTCACTTTTTTAATATTTTTATCAGATGAATAGGTCGAAATTCGTCCAGAGCGAGACCTGTCCAACAATGTCTCGATCGTCTTTGAAGGCTTTGTTCTCCTCGTTAAATTGTGGTTTTGAGAAAACTGAATCACTGCTAACATTCTCAATTATTCCACACACTAAATTTGGTTAGAAATACAAAATCTTTGTACGATACTTAACAAATACATTTTTTCGAAATGTCATTTAATTTAAGTTACAATTTGCGGATACTTTTACAATATACTATATGTATATTTTATAGGGCCTCAGACGTTTCCTATTACCTTTTTACACAAATTGTGGCAAACTTAACATTACACACTGTTCAGGGTATATAAATATTGTTTGCTATAGTGAAACACCGAAATGAAAACAAAAGCGAGAAGCAAATTCGATTCGCTTATCTATCGGCCAAACAAAAGAAGAGAGGAGTTGTTGAGACGCGCAAACTAACAAAATTGCGGTTGTTTTTGTTATTGTTTAAAACTATAATTTTTGTAAATTTGTTGATAGCTTTGTGTTGTTGTTATATCATGCCGCCAAATTGAGTTGAGTTGAGCCCCGCTTGCGACATAGCGACGATAAAAAATAAATTTAGACTTAAATAATTAAATAATTTGTCAAAAAATAATAACGGAACACATAGTTAGCCTTGTATTTTAAATTTTAACGAAATATTAATTGAGCTTTTAAACAAGATGTTTTACACGAAATAATCTTTAAACTTAGTAATAATCTTTCATTTGAAGACTTAGACAAGGTGCATAGTAAATGACTGAGCAAAGCGTGGAAGAAGAGTAAATGTGTGGATCGACACGACCTTACCTAACGTATCAGGTTCTAAAGTATCATGAGAGTTAATTCCTATGCGTACCTTGGTATCATTTGATCGAATAAAAAAAAAATACATCTTCATGTATTTAATACAAATCTTCATTATTGCTCTCAAAGTAGGCTTCTGGGATAGTCTTCAATGCCTTCAGCGTATGTTTTTTTTTCAATTTGGCTCATTTTTAGAGCGCATTTTGCAACTTAAGTGGACCATTCCGAATCAAGATTTTTCGTCCAATATGGACTTCTACAGCTTGAAGAGAGTCTGATTTATTGGCACAGACCAATGGCATTAAATCACAACTTCTCGGTCAATGTTCAATGTCACAATTTCTTGAAATAATCGAATATCCAAACTTTTCTAACAGTAATTCGGTTGTTGCACGTGCTGTGTGGCAGGTAGCTCCGTCTTGTTGGAACTAGATGTGCACTTCTTCCAACTGAAGCCATAAAATCATCGATCTACAAGTATATACTCCGCTCGCCATTGACAGTAACGGTGTCACCAGCTTCTTTAAAAAAAAAAGTACGTATCAATGATTCCACCACACCATACCGTTAACTTAGGTGAGTGTTCATTAATTTCTTTGCAACAAAATCGATAGTTTTGTTTATTACCCTGACTACACAGATGAAAGTGAGCCTCGTCGGAGAAGATGATTTTCTTAAAAAAAAATCTTTTTCGTTTTCAAGTTGTTCCAAGACAAAATGAGCACGACATTTACGGTGGTCCAACGGCTTCAGTTCTTGAGTGGGAATAACTTTATACAGGTTCAAGCCCGAAGTCTTTTCCAAAAGGTGACAATCTGTGGTTTGAGACAGTTCCAATTCCTGAGAACATCTTGGAGTTCTTTATCTTATCGGCACTTGAACGTTATATAAAGAAAATTTACGCCCGAAATTTTTAACAACTCGAAAAATAGTGATCACAGGCGGACGACTATTATACAGTGGTCTCGTGTTCGATTCGCCGCGTTGGTTCTACAATTTGACGTCCTAGTCTACTTTTCTTGATCGGCTGCTTGCTGCGCAGTATTCCAAAGCGGCCAAATTAATGAATCTTGTTTCACAATTAATGTGCTTTTTTACAGAAAATAGTTAATTTTTATTTAATTTATCGAGTTTTTCAGATACACCTTTTCTATTTACGACTATCCTTATATGAATTTGTGGTATGTATGTGCTCAAAACAACTTTTGAAAATAAATATAATTAATTAACTAAAATTAGCTATCTATACAATTAGATCTTGCAAATACGTGTTTTGACATTTTGAAATGGTAATTCAAATATTTTTTTACGCATAACTGCAATAATCTTGGAAAATCCATAAGTTCAAATAACTTATGAGCTCCAACTCTATTCAACTGTCTGTTTTGGTTGTTTTGGATTTTTGGGCTTAATCAAGTTGACAGCTGTGCACTCGGGGGTCGATGTAGATTTTTATTAAGTACTTGCAGCAGCTGCAGCAACTTCACATATTTATATGTATACATGCACATGCATTTGTTGCAACTGTAAAAATGTCCATACAAGTTATTGATATCTCGCAAAAATTATGTCAGCAAAAATGTAGATATGTATGCAGGTATAATTCGAGCTGCAGAGAATCGACAGTAAAGCCTAGGCCTACACTGCAACAGCTGCTAGTGAAAGCATTTGTTGCTGACACACAAATGGAGCTGCCACAGTGAGCAGAAAAAAACGAAGTGAGCTGATCGACTGTGTGAAAATGTGAGGAATAAAATGGCAAATATTCGAATGGTCAACAGTGAAGGTTGACTGTTGCATACCATATACGAATGAGTGTATGTATATAGCATGTATGTCTATTTATACTCTTGCAACATGTTGCTACAGCGTACAATAGTTTTGTTCACCTAACGGTTGTATGCATCACCTAAAACTAAAGGAGTTAGCTAACATTATATATACATACATACATATGTAAAAATATAAATTAAAATGAAAAGTTGATGAGACGAGTTGAAATCCGAGTGACTGTCTGTCTATCCATCCGTCCGTCCTTGAAACCTGTAAGTTGAGTGAAAACTTAGATATCTTAACGAAACTCGGTACGTACATACATTTCCTGATGTTTCCGACTATGAAAAAGTTCGAATAGCAATTACCCGTCTGAAGAACAACAAACCGGCTTGGCCGAAAGCATGTCCGACGATTGGAATTTAACTCTGCTCTGCGCAATCCACAAAACCAAAGATCTCACAATCTGCGCCAACTACAGTGTGATAAGCATCCTCAACATTTCTTATAAGGTTCTATCGAGCGTATTATGTCAAAAATTAAAGCGCCGTCAACGAACTGGTTGGACCTTATCAGTGTGGGTTTAGGCCTGGAAAATCACCAACTGATCAGATATTCACCATGCGCCACGTCTTGGAGAATCCACACGCACCCCTCTTCGTGGATTTCAAAGTTGTTTTTGACAACACCAAAAGAAGCTGCCTTTATGCCGCTATGCCTGAGTTTGGTATCCCCGCCAAACTAATACGGCTGTGTAAACTGGCATTGAGCAACACCAAAGATCGTGAAGGACCTCTCCGAGCCGTTCGATATCAAACTAGGTTTTAGACAAGGCGACTCTCTACTACTGTTGGAGAAAATAATTCGAGCTGCAGAGAATCAAGAAGACACAATCTTTTATAGGAGTGTACAGCTACCGGAGTACGCCGATGATACTGAAATCATTGGTCTCACCACCCGTGCCGTTAGTTCTGCTTTCTTCGGACTATATAAAGAAACGAAGCAAATGCGTCTGGTAGTGAAAGGCAAGACGAAATATTCCCTGTCATCAAACAAACAGGCGTGATATCCACCGCAGAATAACTTCTGCCAACAGGTGCTACTTTTGACTGAGTAGACAATTGAGAAGTAAAGTCCTCTCTCACTCATTATACCTGTCCTGCTATAAGGTGCAGAGGCATGGAGTTTTCGAGAGAAAGATACTGCGGAAGATTTATGATCCTTTGCGCTTTGGCCACGGAGAATATCGCTTTCGATGGAACGATGAGCTGTACGAGATATACGATGACATTAAAATAGTTCAGTAAGTTAATAGAAAGTGGCTGCGCTGGCTAAATCTAGTCGTCCGTATGGACGAAAACACTCCAGCTCTGAAAGTATTCAACGCAATACCCGACGGGGGAAGCAGAGGAAGAGGAAAACGTCCTCTCATTTGAAAAGATCAAGCGGAGAACTACCTGGGTTCGCTTGGAATCTCCAATTGGCGCCAACTTGCAAATAGAAGAAACGACAGGCGCGCTGTTGTTAACTCGACTACAACCGCATAAGCGGTTTCTACGCCAGTAAAGAAGAAGATCCTACATTCTACATTACATTATTAACCCAAGAGTTACACTACTGCTATCTCTCTTGGCGTATATTAATTAAGCTATCTTAATAACGCATTACATATTGACAGTATCATCACATGACGCTTGTTGATCCCCGCTACCTAATTACGCATATAAGATAATAAATTCTAAATTAAGCATGTCAATCAGATTTTGGCTATCACATCGTCCAAATGTGTATTTAAATAAACTGATATACCACATATGGATACACCTTTATTAATCATCAAAAGCTTCGGCCAGTTGCGGTTACATTATTCAAATCAGATATTTCTCTCAAAGAGAGTTGATAGTGTCACTTGTATTGTGTCAAAGACCGTGATCTATTCGGTTGAAAAGATGTATAAAACTCATTTGAGGTGACGATCTTAGTTCATCCAACGACAAAATAACGAATGCGTAAAGTTAAAAAAGGATACCTCCATATACATATACGTTTAAGGTATATCCAAACGATGACGTTTGGATTTTTCTATCCTACAGAAAGGAAAAAATATTAATCTCCGTTCGTGTTAATAAACAGTACCTTTGCAGGATATAAATTGTATGAAATTCATAGTTTTCTGGCTACAAAATCAAAATAACTAACAAATTCAACATACCCAATACAAACATTGAGAACAGGGTACACAAAAATTTTTCCACACATACTTACATCTTTACAACGGCAACTCGAAGCTGTCACAAAGTTGTTATTTATTTGATTACCACAATATTTTTAAATTAATCCAATGAGTCACTTGGGCTTGACTTCAGACAATCGTCTGCTCCTCAAATAGAGTTTGTACCGGTTTCATGTACTTGGTAACGTTTGCTGCTGGGTTTATATTTAGTTTACTGCAGTGTCATATTTCTACATGTATATATGTATGTGTGTACATACGTACTATATATTTATGTACCTTTTAGCTATAAAAAAGATAATATAATCTCGGTTTTATATATTTGTTTAGAATATTTTATAATCAACTATAAATGGGTTTAATAAAGTTATATAAAAAAGTATTAGATGCAGGGACCTGAACACACGTGTGTTATGTTTGTTACAGAAGGTGCTTTCCAAAGTAAACAGGACTTAAAAAAAACAGAAGAAATGGGGTTTTAGGCAAAATCAATTTATTTTATTCAAAGTAGTCTCCTTCTGCTTCAATACAGCTTTTTGCACGGTCCAAAAGCGTGTCGAACGTGTGTTTTAGGTCGTTGGCCGGCATAGCCGCCAGTATGCCGGTGCAAGCCTTTTCAATGGCCTCTACGCTTTCCTTTCATGGGCAAATGCATTTTTTCCGAAAAGGAAGAAGTCGCACGGTGCCATATCAGGTGAATACGGGGAGTGGTTAATGGTTACAATGTGATTTTTGGTCAAATAATCGTCCTTCAAATATTGAATTCTGAGCAATTTTTGGTCGTCAGTCAATTTGTGTGGAGCAAACCTTGCACACACATTTCGTAAGCCCAATTGTTCAGTCAAAATGCAATAAATCGATGTTTTGGAGATGTTCAATTCCATTTCCATGAATTTCAATGATGATTTGGGCTGATTTTTGATGAATTCACTCACTGTTTCGATAGAATTGCCCACATGTTAATCGTCATTTATGTCCTCATGGTCACTTTGAAAACGATGAAACCACTCGTGTACTCTGCAACAGGATAAGCAAACATCGCCATAAACTTGTTTCTTCAATTGAAACGTTTCGGTAAAAATTTTACCAATTTTAAAACAAAACTAATTGTTGGCTCTTTGTTCGAAGCTCATTTTCACACCATACACACAAACACAAACATACTGACACTTAAAACGCAATAACTTCACTTCGAATCGATGAAATCTCATTAAATTGGTAAATCGATAAAGATAGCAGATTCTAACGCACCAGTCGACATATAGATGGCGCCACCAGGGGGCGCTAGATTCAAAAAATCCTGAATACTTTGGAACGCGAATAATGCCTTTTGAGTGTGCCCCCTTGTGGTCAAAATTTGTCCAAATCCAACCAAAAATGCTCCTAGGTAACAAAGATTTGGACCTAGTATATTAGAAACTGACTCGGACATCTATCTTGATCGCACCCGCCCCTGTGCAGCAAAAAACACACGTCACCAAACGCAAGCAAGGTTCGACGTCAAAAAGCTGCATTCACAACAGACAGCCGTACGATTTTCTACTCGACTTGCACTCCTGCTCTCTGAGAGCACACATCAGCCGAAATGCGTGAGTACGAAGAGCTTGACAAGCTGGCAGACTGGGATTATGCTAAGAAATTCTACAAAAAATTTCGGCAACTGACAGAAGGTTTCAAGACTGGTCATACTCTTGTAGAACTGATCTAGAGACTGCTGGCCAGATCACACTAAAATTATAGAGGGAGCCCTTTTCACAGCTGTATGACAGTGAAAGTATAACATCAGAAGATGGCGAATCCATTCCTCGACCGTGAGGAAGTTCAAATAACAATTACCCGTCTGAAGAACAGCTAAGTTGGAGTGTGCTGTGTCCAACCAATCAGATGAAACTCGCCCTAGAGCCCATTTAACTAACAGGTCTTATGTTCCCTGGCTTTAAAACTTGCAAGTTGCAAGAGTATGATATATACGGTTTCATCCATATTTAGCCCTTCCTTACCGGTTTTCAATTACTTCAGTGCTCAGTGCTTTCATAACAGTTGATAACTGTTATTCACATACATAAATACTAGTACTGCATTATGTAAACAACTTCCAGAATCATTTACAAACATTTACTTGACTTTTAAAAATATTTTACTGTATTATCGTAAATCTTTTAATATAATCTAAGGTGTGGCGAAAAAAGTAAACACAATCAATCAATTTGTGATAAATAGGGGCTCCAGGCTCAGAGGGAATCTTTTGCCAGTTCATTAGTTAACAGTAGACAAACTGACTGTGAATCCAATTCCGTGGTATGCTCATGCTGTAACATAGGTCAGCCACAAAATTGATATGAGACTATATTCATTATTGCGTGAGAGAGTTGTCAGAATAGCTTTTGTGAATAAAAATAATGTTCATAAGATCTTCGGAACTTGTCAACGAAAAAAGATAATATGTTTAGCTAGTACATTTTGCAACAAAAATGATGGAGTGGCAAGATGTTTATTATGCCATCTTCGCTAACAAATTCCAAATGTTCGAAGAACTTCTACGGCAGTTTGGTCTGAGTAAAATTTTTGATATAACAGTTACGTGATCAGGTATAAGCAAATAGCCTAAAAATATTCCAAATTGTTTTTCTTTTTAGTTCATAGTTATACTTACTCTATAGTTTACAGTCAATCAGGTATGGATGTTAAAGAAGTGTTCAGATGTACCGAAGAATTCAAAACATTTATCTTCAACTACATAAATATAATATATTTTATTTATTTACAATAATTATTACTATAATCAGCTATAATATTGTAAAGTTCACATTTCCCTGCATAGAAATATTTGCACATACGAACGTAAATGCATAGTCGTATGTAATGGCAATTTATAAAACAAATAGTCTATAAATGGTTTCAACAAAATGCTTGAATAATATATATTTACTACGGTTTACTAGGGCTCCATTTACAATTTTGACGTCTTCTTATTTTTGCCGAACGTCTCGCCGTCCTCGATGGTCTCGGGCAAAGGAAAACCGCGTGTCTCCGGCATCAGAAACACCGAAGCAGCTGCTGCCAGCGAAAAGCCGCCAAACACCGCCGGTGGTATCCACAGACCACGAGTCGACATGCCTGATATGAATGGTGCAATAATTGAGCCAACGCGACCAACAAACGAACACAAACCGACACCCGAATTACGCACCACTGTCGGAAACAGCTCACCGCCGTAGAGATAAACATTCGGAAAAGTTACCGATGCGCCGAATAGACCAATTGTAGCCATCGCCACAGTCATGGTGCTGTTCAGCGATGGCACGAAAGCCAAAATCATCAAAGCAATGCCGCTGAGCGAATTTGAGAGGAAGAGCGTTATGCGACGTCCGAGATATTTTGTCATCGGCACGCATATGAGTGTGCCCGGCACACCCAGCGTAGCGCCTATCGCGACATTCATGAAGATATTACCGCTTAGGTGTGATATATGCTGTGAGACGCCATAGTAAACGAGGCAGACGACTAGCCAATTAAAGGCCATCGCCAAGGTTTTCTGACATAGATATGGATGACGGAAAAGATCAATGATGTTGCCCTTCTTCGATGTCGTTGTGGCGGCTGTAATTTGTGCGGCTTGTTCGAGTTCGGTGCGTATATTATCGGTAGGCATGTTATTGCGCTTGCAACCGGCTTCAAGTATTTTTACAGCACGGTCAGTGCGACCGGTGGTGAAGAGCCAGCGTGGTGACTCTGAAATGTGTGTGAATGAATTTAATTCATTTTAAGTGAAAGTGTGTTGTATAAATTCGTGTTTGCGCGCAATACGTACCTGGCACAGTCCAATAAAATAGCAGATATAACACCGAGAATGATGAGAAGGCAAGATGATACCAACGCCAGTGACGCAGATAGTAGGCGAATAACGGCAAAGTGGCGTGACCCAAATTGAAGGGGATCTGATAGAGTATGGCCATTATTTCACGTTTGCTTTTGCCCACAATCTCCATGATAATCGTGAAGCTGAAAATAAGAGTATATTGAGTAACGACTTTTAAGTAAGCACTTCACTTGTTTACTCACCCTGTGGACATGGTAGCGCCTGTGGCGAAACCATCCAAAAAGCGAAATACCACAAAAAGCCAAAACCATGGCGCTGCAGAGACAAGGCAACCAAAAATTAGTTGCATAACGCAGGCACTCACGAACATGGGACGACGACCCCATCTACAAGAAAGCGCAGATTATACAATAAACAATCAATAAATAAATATATATACGTATATGTATGTATATATACTCACTTATCAGCGAAGAGTCCGAATATAATATTGCCCAGCATTATGCCAATCATAACAAAGCTCTGTGCCAAACTGGATAGCCACTCGCGATCGCAGGTCAAATCCCATTCGGTGATTATATTCTCTTCAAAGTTGATATGGTCATAGACGTAAGCATGGCAGTGCCCGGAGCAAACGTCGGTATCGTTAACAGGATCAACGCAGGTAGTTTGAATGGGCGACTGTAGGAACACCATCGAGATTTGTACCCAGCCAGTGGGAAATTTCGAGAGAAATATCCATAAGCAGATAATAAGCTGCCAAGGACCCAAATCACTACCCAAAATGGAGATTATAGGGTCAGTGTGTGTGGGCTTGTCTGTAAAATGCAAACATGTGAGCAACCAGCAACTTTCACCCTAACGAATTTATTGTTATCTTTAAGCGCTTCCGCCTCTGCCTTTTGTACTCACCAGCGCGTTTCTCCATTTCGCTTCAGATTTCCTGGAATCCAGTTGCTGGTGACACTGCTCAAAGCTCGCCTTCTACTGCTGCCAAACCGACACACCTCTTTCGCGCTAATTTATTTAGTAAAACTTGCTCGTGGCTCTCACAGACACGGTTCCGCACAGCTCGCTGCTGTCTGCGCGAATGCTGCGCTCGGTCGCAAACAAAAAAATTACTACCGAAATCTGCGGTGCATAGATTAGATTAAGTCCAGCGCGTTATACCTCGTATATATATATGTATGTATGTTGTTTATTATTAAATAATTTTAATATGTTTAACATTTATTACTATTTTCGTCTGGATTACCGCACCGCGTGTAGACATCGACTCAGCGCTGCGCACGAATGTCGGCTGTAGTCTGCGCTTACCGGTTTCGTAGGGATAGGCTCGTAGCAAGCGATTGCTACTCCGTTCTACAAATGCGATTGTAGTTACATATATATGCATGTGCCATATGTATATATCATACAAAGTTGTATATACGTAAACATCTGCTTGATATGAAGTATTTAAGCGAGACTGCGGACTCATTCAAAAGCAGACCAGCCGCGTTGAGAGCATCGCAATTAAGCACTTGCTTGTCGATAAGTTTGCTTTTTTCTAGTAGTTTATGTATACATATTTTTATATGCGTAAGTATGTATAACACTTTGTTTACGCAGCTTTTTCGTTTTTGACTGTGCTTTTACCCCCGCGCCTTTTTAAGGGTAGATTTGTTTGACTGTGGCAGGAAGCGCTTTGTGCGTTGCAGGCATGAAGTTTGATACAAAGGTATGACTATTATGTATCTACATACTTACTGACAGTGACTTCAATAAATAAGCGGACAAGTTGGAAATTATATGCCATACAGTGGTGCTGCCCACTGTGTCACGCTTCTGAGTATTTCAGTTGACGTACTGTTTCTGAGCGCCGACTCCAGTTTCGTAGAATTTAAGGTTGCCAGTCTAATTTATTATTAAATTACATAATCGGTAAACAAATTGTTAAACGCAGTCAAATCGTAACTTCTGTATCGTCTACTCAAGTCACCTTCGAGATAGAGAAGGAAGAACTACTATGAGCAAAAAAACAGTAAGACTTTGTTAATAATTTTCAAAGTCTTAATTTATTCTTCAAAATCTATGCCGTCCCCCTCAAAATAGTCCTCCTTGGCCTCAAAACACTTGTGCCAAAGTTTCACTTATTTTTTTGTCGGTCAAAAGGAATTCGGAGTGCACCACACCTCGATAATCGAAGGAAACTGCCAACATAACCTTAAATTTTGACCTGCTATTACGTAGTTTTTCAGCTTCCGTTCACTTTTGCCACAATATTCGGCCGTTTCCAAGTCGTAAGCATAGATCCAAGGGTCATCGCCAAAATAATACGTTTAGTGACAGCCTGATAGTCGAAAAGCTTTGATAACGCAACGTTGTTTTTCGAAAAAATTGAGTGATTTTGGAATAAATCATGTTTAAAAATTGTTTTCCCTGACCCTTCTGTTATTCAAACGATGCCAATAAGTTCTCAGGCTGTTGATCGTCGACTTTCAAGCACCAATTCCTTTATTTTATCGGCGGATTGATCATGAGTGGATGTGATGTCTGAACGTGGTTTGTCCTCAACGCGTTCTCGACCCACTTCGAATACTTTGTACCAATCAAAAACATTTGCTCGCAACAAATAATTATCACCGAAGGCCTTTTCTAATAACTTCGTTTAACAAAGACCTGAAGTCAGCATGGTTTGCCGGGACAAAAGTTCACACGGCACAAGATGTGTTTTCGGCCTAGGAACTTTCAGAGATATGTATCTGCACTAGTATTTTCAGTTTTCAAGTAAAAATAAAGGAGGGCACAATAAACCTAAAGTCGCGGTGCATTCTTCGTCTATCAACAATAAATTGGTTTAATGATATTTATTTAGTATATGTGGAAAGTATCTTAGATGTGATAGATCAAGTACCATAAAGTTGTCATAAAAACTAGTTTCGTTGTGACACAAAGTTCATGACTTCATTGTTTGATAAATGAAATCTTCAAACATTCCTCTGAAAGGTTTTATAGGCTCCTTAAGCTTTGCCACTTACATCTGTGGTATACGAGGATTGAACAGCATAAGTGGTTTACGTGGTTTCTGGAGAGAAAAATTTTCTAGAAGGCAAATGGTGATTTCGACTCAACCCTGCACGGATTTGCAAAACGTAAACTATTCTGTTCAAATTGTAAATATCTACTTCAACTAACTTGTTTGATCCGTATAATTATCCGATTCACTGTACTGTCGCATAAATATATAGGTAATAAGCTACTTAAGGAAGGAGGATGTACATATGTACATAAGTATGTATTTACGAATATTTGAATACGTGAGTAAGACGTTGTACGTAAACTATGCTGTAGTAACAACGTAAAGAAGGTCATAAACGAAGGTCGAAATTAGGGATAAACGCAATGTGAGCATTTTAAAGGGTGATTTTATAACAGCATACCAAAATATGTTGAAACAGTATATTTTACTAAAGTCTTACTTAACAAAGGGAAGTAAGACCTCATATACAGTGCCTTATACCTAAGGCGGTTCCAAGGCATTGTCCACTTTTGCTTATACTGTTAATCACTATAACGAATTTCCAAAGAATAGCGGTTTCCTCAAGATTATCAAAAAAATCAATTTCTGTTCCTTTCCTCTTCGATAACAGTTTAGCAAAGCTGTTTAGCTAGTTCGACATTTTTTAAGTTTTTTACTTTTTAATATTCGTTTTTCAACACAATTTTCGAATTCATTTTAAATTTGAAATAAACGGTTGAAAATTAACGGGTTTTAAATTAACCTTCTAAAGGAACACCCAGTATATGTATATGTATATAAACTTAAAAATAATGTTTCTATATATCTATATATATATATGTATATGGACTCTAATTCTCACTTACTCCAGTTTACGTACATTTGTATTATTTTTCATGTTTGTTTCTCTGCCAGCAACTCCAAAAATAAATTTCTATATCCGACTGTGACTGCGCATGCGCCTGTCAAAAAGCTTTGCTTAAATGTGGCGGAAAGTAAAAGCTCGATACGTGTGGATAAAGCTATAGGTTTTGTGATAAAATAAGTTTATTCAACAGTACAGGGTGACACCAGGGCTTCAAAATAAATATTAAGCTTTAAATTTGACAACGTAGTTCACCAGAGGAAAGCAGCACAGAATAATTTGAAAATATAGTGTATGTACTAAAAGTAATGGGAAGTTTTAACACATAACAGGTCAGATGAAAAGTCCACGGCCTACCATAATAAAAAAATATATGGTTTTAAATTCATTTCTTATTCAACATATGTGTTTTGCTTCGAAATAGACCACACTTTCGCCGATCACCTTTTCATTCGAGGAAAATGTATTCCCAGCGAGCATTCTTTTGAGATCTAAAAACAAAATATAGTCCTGGCCTGCTTGGGGGTTAGGTCTGGAGAATAAAATGGATGCGGAAGCGATTCGAAGTCCATATTAATGGATTTACGCCATCGCTTATACTGACTTCTGACACTGCTCGCGAGGTACACACTTTGCACAGAGCTTTCTTATACCTAAATATTCGTGAATGATATAATGTAAACGTTCAATTGATATCTTTGTAGTGCCTGGTACCGAAACCAACGTCATACACTATAATTTTGTGGACTTATTTGATGTTTTCTGCGATAACAACCTTTTTGGGCGTTCACTGGGTTCACCGTCTTCGGTGCTCATTTCACAACATCTAAGCTTAGCATGCCAATCTTTGAAATTTTCCTGGGTTGCAGGAAATGGGTTTAATACCGGAACATACTCTTGTAGAACCTCCAGAGGTGATCTAGTGACTAATGGCCAGAACATATTGAAATTACGGAGGGAACACTTCTCCCGCCTACTGAACGGCAGTAAGAGTGTTCCATGGTCGAATATGACCAGCAATTACCCGTCTAAAGAACAGCAAAGCGGCTGGGGTCGATGGATTGCCGGCCGAGCTATTCAAACACGGCGGCGGAGAACTGATAAGAAATATGCATCAATTTCTTTGTAGAATATGGTCGGACGAAAGCATGTCCGACGATTTGAAGTTAAGTGTGCTCTTCCCAATCCACTAAACGAGAGACCTCACAATCTGCGCCAACTACAGTGTGGTAAGCATCCTCAACATTTCTGATAAGGTTCTAAGTAGTTTGTACCGGTTTCATGTACTTGGTAACGTTTGCTGCTGGGTTTATATTTAGTTTAATGCAGTGTCATATTTCTATATGTATATATATGTATGTATGTATGTACATACATACTATATATTTATGTACTTGCTATAAAAAATATAATATAATCTCGGTTTTTAAATTTGTTTAGTTTAATATATAATCAACTATAAATGGGTTTAATAAAGTCATATAAAAAAATTATTAAATGCCTGGACTTGAAAACACGTGTATTACGTTTGTTATAGAAGGTGCTTTCCAAAGTAAACAGGACTTTAAAACAAAAACAGAACAATAGTTTTTTCTGGCAAAATCTATTTATTTTATTCAAAATAGTCTCCTTCTGCGTCAATACAGCTTTTTGCACGGTCCAAAAGCAGGTTGAACGAGTATTTTAGCTCGTTGGCCGGTATGACCGCCAGTATGCCGATGCAAGCCTTTTGGTTGGTCTCTACATCTACAAACGCTTTCCTTTCATGGGAAAATGCATATTTCCGAAAAGGTAGAAGTCGCACGGTGCCATAATCAGGAGTGGTTAATGGTAACAATGTGATTTTTGGTCAAATAATCAGTTACAAGCGTCCTTCGAATGTTGAATTCTGAGCAATTTTTGATTGTCACCTAATTTATGTGGAACACCTTTCGTAAGCCCAAATGTTCGGTCAAAATGCGATAAGTCGATGTTCTAGAGATGTTCAATTCCATTTCCATGAATTTCAATGATGATTTCGGCTGATTTTCGATGAATTCACGGACAGCTTTGATGGAGTTTCCGGTGATAACGGATTTTGATTGGCCCACATGTTGATCATTTATGTCCTCAAGACCACTTTGTAAACGTTGAAAACACTCGTGCACTCTGCTACGGGATAGGCAATCATCGTGATAAACTTGTTTCTTCAATTGAAACGTTTCGGTAAAAGTTTTACCAATTTTAAAACAAATTTAATGTTGGCCTGGAATGCCTTGTGAGTGTGCCCCCATATGGTCAAAGTTGTCCAAATCCAACCAAAAATGTCCCAGCTCCTAGGTGGTAACAAAAATTTGGACCCAGTATATTAGACATTGACTCGGACCACTATCTTGATCGCACCCGTCCCTGTGCAGCAAAAAATGCATGTCAACAAACACAAGGAAGGTTCGAACAGGGGCTCCAGGCTCAGAGGGAATCTTTTGTCAAATTTATCCATGCGCTTTTTAACGGTTAAGGCTATCTGAAAAGCTTATGGACTTAAGTCTGGCATCGCAATCTATGTCCATATGTGTTAGGTTGATCTTTTCAATTGATCTCTTATATAGCGACATAGTTTTCGGTACTCCCACGTTTATAACCTTACAGACCTCTTTCTGTTCTATAAAGGGACAGTTGACGTTTAAGAGTATCTATAAACCATATTTTTGAGTGCTCCAAATGGCATAAATGTCGCGGAACTGGTTTCTTTGAAACAAATATTTATTTTACTAAAAACGCATACTTTTACACGAAATTTGCGGAAATTTTTAGGATTAACCTAAGGGAAGACCAAATCTTTTACTATATTTTTTTTCGTCTCGCAAACTACTACTTTATTTCGATTTTAATAGGTAGCAATTGAATTATGTCTACATATAATTTGAATGACTTAAAAACAGAAATTAGCGATGTCAATGATTTCGGCAAGATAACCGGTGACACGTTCACAAAAATAACCAGCATTGATGCTCATCGAGCAAACACCGTGCGGCTCCGAAGGGAAACTGCTGACATATTTTCTGCCAATACTTTGCTTTTTGTTGTTGCTTTTTGCTTGCACGCGCATTTAAAGACGATCATTGCTGTCGAAGTTGCCACGCGTCGCGCACGCGTTCTCATGGCTAAACGCGGCAAACAATTGCCGGAGGCGAGAAAAACCGCTGACATGACCAGCAATGCTGCGGGTACAAGCATATGCTGCTAGGCAAATGGCATCACCGATGCGGCGGAAGTGCAAACCTTTTCATTACCGGCAATTTCTATGATATGCTTCTGCACTTGCAGCCCCCTTAACACCGCTCTCGTCCCATACCTGTGGTAGTTGACTGCGCTGGTTGTGAGATCAAACGTTTCCAATTCGCATGCCAGTGCACACTATCTAATATTGTGGCGTACGCATGTGCATGCCTGTGTGTCTGCATTGACTAGGCGTTAGGGGTTGCACGCGGGGCGTGGCAGTGTTGCGCTTGCGCATATGCCACCGGCGTCTGTCAAATTGACAATCTTAAGTGCAATCTTGTTACAAAGCAATGTAAACACGATTGTTAATTTAACTTTCAACAACAACAAACACAATGATACATACATACATACATGTATGTGTTGTGTGCGCATTCCCCTCAGCTGCTTCCCAGGGATGCAATGAATGTAAGGCCACAATTAAATTATCGCATTTCACAAATAAACGTATGCTTCCGCGGCGTTTTGCTGCTTAAATACACAAATACATTTGCAAACCAACACACATGCATACACACATTCATACAATACTTGCACACATACATCGATGTACTTGTAGTTATGTAAAAAGTTGGTTTAATAAGTGATTGCACTGATTTGTTTGTATACTTGTGGTTGTTTTTGTTGTCTGTCGTCACCTTTGCTTACGTTGTAGTTGGTTTTGTTGTTACATTTTATTTTATTGCGAGGTGCTTAGCTCAATTGTGCGTTTGGTGCGTGGGAAATGAAAACAATTTTTATTTAAAGTTGCTTTGATCCGCTTCGAAGGTAAAACTCAATGAGCAAGGATTAGCTTGACTGCTTAATTTACATATCACACGTAAGCGGGGTAATTTTCCAATGTGCACAATTAGCAGTATATTTTTTATGCCGAAAAAGTTCTGAATAAGCAAAAATAAATTTTCCAAAAATTTTAATATCCTTGGCTAATAATCGCAAATAATCGACGATATCGATAACGCCATTTAAAAAATTTAATATCGACAATTTTTCCTCAAGCCTTACTCAATATGTAATGGCTTAGGAACCACGTTAAAAGAGTGAAATCAAGGAGTCAACAAAGATTACACCAGGACCGCTATAAGACTAAAATTTTTACGATAAAATAAATAAATACGTACATACATACATTAATATAAATTTTGCGGTATTGATCAAAATTGACCCGGACTTATATAGTTGAACTACGCGAGTAAACCGAATCGGTAAAAATTTTATTTCTTAGATTAATAAACCCTTTCTTATGTTATTGCGAAGCATTTAGTAAAGCTCGTGAAGTGATCGAAAACTTGTCTCATGCAAGTTTTCCATCCACTTCTCTTAAAACACCGAAAAAGTAAAATGCTTGAATATCTTCGTATTACCGTCAGAAAAATCTCAATATCTCTTATGGATCGATTCAACACATTTTGGTTAAATTTTTGGGTATAAATAATGATAAAAGATGTTACCAAAAGCAAAAGTTTACCAATTTATTCGATGGAATAGAAGTTACAGCTCCAGACTACCATTAGGCAGGTGGCATAGGAAAGACTAACATGCACAGTTTCTTGTGGACCACTGCTCCAGGCAATCGAAACTTGATGGGTGGAGTGTTCGTCTTGCTGCAAGTGATTTCCGGCAGACATTGCCAATTATCGAGCGAAGTACCGCGGCAGACAAGATAAACGCATGTCTCAAGGTTTCCCCGTTACGGGGAAAGGTCGAGCGATTACAACTGACTAGTAACAAAAGGGTTCAATAACCAGAAGTTTGAACTCTTCGCACCGTCACTTCTCAAACGAATTGGTAGAAAAAATTAATAAAAGGATATAAGGGCAAAGTTGGAATAGAAGATTTCTGTAAAGAGTTCTCCGTCAACTTTAGCTTTATTGGATCGGACTACTCTAGTATTTTTCAGGCATAAATGGCTGCCATCAAGCCATTGTTCGAGCGGAAAGGAAGAAGTTATAGCGTCTTACCAAGGTAAATATTGATACTTATTGATCTTAGACACTAGGTAGAGTCAGCGGAAATCTGAATTCCTTACAATGAAACCCCAACCCTCGATGCTTAACGCTGATATCCTGCACTCATTAAATCCGGCCTTGTAGTCTTCTTTGTACAAAACATCGTACAACCTACCATTGTTCACTCACTTGAAAACGTCCCTTCAACTGCAACCAGTCTTACAACATTTTCCAGATATGGCAACCACTTCACACATAATCTCCGAACGCATGCACGGCCACAAGTCCATAAACAAGTAAAACGGATTTATTTTGAAATATTTGCACGCTCATAAAGACTTTGAGTGAGAGCTGTGCGTGAGTGTGGCAAATTGATTTGTTTGTTTTGATGTCAAAATTGGTGTAGTAAAGAATTGTAACAACAACAACATAACAATAATACTTGTGTTGAGAAGCGTGTCACTCAATTGCATGCCGAGTTCGGTGAGAAAAACAAATAAGTATATACCGTTTGTATATGTATACATATAAGTACATTTAACTATATTGAAAGCTTTAGCAGAGCACGCAAAAATTGGAAAATTGTGGGATTCTAGTGATAACCTGCCAATGTAACCCTGTTCGATAAGAAAATGCATCTGTGAGCCTATGCCGCGCTCTCTTAGTTGCTCCTGATTGATAAGTGGTACACTGAAAACTGAATAGTTGTGTTCTCCGAATGGTATTATTGACAACGCTATGAAATATTTCAAAGTGAACTCTCCCAATGTTCTCATGCTTTGAGAAACGAGCTCGTTTTGAGGTTGCCATAAATCATTAAAAATTTGTTCATCTCAATCCACAAAAAGGGAGACTCCGCAATCTGCGCCAACAGCGCCAGTTTTCGAGAGAAAGGTTCTGCGAAAGATTTATGGCCATTTACACATTGGCAACGGCGATTACCGCAGTCAATGGAATGATGAGCTATATGAAATATACGACGACATTGACATAGTTCAGCGAATTAAGAAACAGCGGCTACGGTCATATCGTCCGAATGAATGAAACACTCCAGCTCTGAGAGCATTCGACACAGTACGCACCGGGGGAAGCAGAGAAAGAAGAAGACCTCCACTCCGTTGGAAATATTAAGTGGAGAAGGACCTGGCTACACTTGAAATTTCTAATTGGCGGCATATAGTGAAAAAGGGAACGACTGGCAACTCGGCTATAACCGCATAGACGGTGTCTACTCCAATAAAGAAGAAGATAAAACACCGAGGTTATCGAGTAGCAGTATAGGTAAAGAGTATCTTCGTAAACATATCTGTGTAAATCGTTAGTGTGTGTCTATCTAAATGTTTATATTATTCCTGCAATTAACATCCTATCGAAGTCCATCAGATCCGGCTGACTCACCACAAAGCTTGTTTATATTTTCAGCAACAACAAAGAAAACAAACTTAATAGACAACAATTGAGAGATTTAACCTAAAATCCACGCAAATAGGTAAATAAAACTGTTATGTAACCACCGTGTTTATTGACTGGACATACGTTTAAGGATTAAAAGTGAAGTGATGCGCAAAACAAGTAGGGAGAAATATGAGTGTACTATGTATGTGCTGCAGGGTTGAAATTTTCCTTTAACTTACTAGTAATCAATGATTTTTATATATAAATGGATCGAATATCTATATACATAAATTTTATACTAACGACTTTCGTTTTCATTTTTATCATCATTTTGACCCACTACTATGAATTATACTTTTTAGAGAGATCTCTAGCAAAGTTTCCTCCTTTAGATTGAATCGGTAATTTTTCGAAGTATTCGATTATTATGTCAAGAGACATTGTTTCGCTCTATGGGCTTTTGAAAAATTCCAAGAAGATCCGACGTTTTCGACCTGAAGGGATACAAAAGATCTCATTTCATCGGTGGTATAATCGGTACAAATTTCTTCAAATTTGTTGGCGGTGAAAACGTCAATCTCAACCGTTAGAACCGACTATTTTATGCCTGAAATTGAAGCTCGTGATCTCAGCAACATTTGGTGTCAACAAGACGGCGCCACTTTCGCATCAATCAATGGATTTATTGAGAAAACACTTCACGTTTGGGACCAAAATCGTGTGATATCACACCTTTAAACTTTCTCCTGTAGGAATGTGTAAAGTCTAAAGTCTAAGCGGACAATCCCGCTACGTTTCAGACCTTGCAGCAAAACATCACGCGTATCATTCACTAGTTACCAGTCGAAATAATCGAACGAGTCATCGAAAATTGGACTCAATGAATGGACCATCTGAGACGTTGCAGCAGCCAACATTTGAAAGAGATAATATTTAAAAATAAATGCCAAAAAGTGTTCTTTCAAATAATAATAAACATTCACCATTAATTTTGAAGTTTATATGTTTTTTCTGAAAAAAAAGTAGGGAACCTCGGAATGGATTGCCCTTTATGTATTCAAAATATAGTTTTGATGGTAAAACGAGTTAACGAAGAACACTACTTACCGATCCAAACAGGGATCGCCGTAATAAGAACCAATGGCCTGATAAAACCCCCTGCTGTTGTGCGAATTAAACTTGCGTTTCGATTTCTAGATATGTTGAGGATGCTTCAGATAATTTTGGTCATCGACCTGGTGTATTTGGATGCAATAAGGAATAAGGAAGGCTGTTATAGTAAATGAGAACCAGTGAAAAGAAAATTGCAAAGATTATAGATACTGTAATAGTAATGGCATATCAAACAAGTTAAACAAACCACTATCAAAGTCATAAATGTTGAATCATTTTGAAGGAATCATATAATTTATTTCGCTCGTGCTCAGTATACAATCAGCCATAACGTCTAGCGTATAGTCTTATCGCTTAGGCGCGACGAAATAAATGTACTCACAAGCACATCAAGAATTTTCTAAGGCCAAGCCGCCACTATATACTATGTATATACATATACATTGACATATGTATGCTAACACTGTATTTATTTATTTTCAGACTTGTGTAGAGCAAATATAACTTGACCCTCGAAGTGCCGCGATAAGCCGGGTTGTCTCACGCAGGTGAAGCTGAGTGAGTTACTCAGCACATTATTATAAAAAGTGGGCGTGATATTAGTTTATATTTGACAAAGACTTGAAGTTCTAGAAATTTTGGCATTACGGTGAGATCAAAACTCTTTATGATTCTTCCGCAAGTCAAATGCGATCACTTAGTATTTGCCACGAAGTCTCTCTATCACTACTAACAAAACAACAAAGTGATGCTCTTAGAAACTTAAACTCGAAATACATTTTCATTCTCATAATCGTACTCTCATAGTTGGTTTTTATTATTTTGATACTTACCTTTGATTTTAACTAAACATTTTTTAAATTATTTTTAAAATAACCAATATTATTTAATGAATAAAACCGCTATACGTCACATGAAATTTTACATAAATCATTATATTAATTATTGATTTTGCGGTTTTCGCACATTTTTACCAAAAGTGTTACCATCTTCAATTGTTTCCGGCAATGGATAACCTTTCGTTTCGGGCATAAGAAAAACCGAGGCAGCAGCTAAGAAAGCGAAAATCCCAAAAACCATAGGAGGTATAGAAATATAATATTTTTTTAAACCTTCAACCCACGGTGCAACAATCGAACCGAAACGGCCGACAAAAGAGCACAATCCAACGCCTGAAGGACGCACGACAGTTGGAAATAGTTCACCGGCATATAAATATACATTCGGAAATGTGATCGCAGCACCAAACAAACCAATCGATGCCAATATCACCTTAACGGGACCGCTGAAGCTAGGAACAAATGCCAAGAGCGTAAGTGACAGGCCGCTGAGAAGATTTGATAAGAACAATGTAATCCGGCGACCCATATATTTGGTGGCTGGTACACACAAGCAGGTTCCCGGTATACCCAAAAGTGCGCTTGCGGCAATATTGAGGAATATATTTCCAGACAGCGAAGTCATAAACTGTGATAGGCCATAATAGACAAAGCACACAACCAACCAATTGAAAGCCATAGCAAGCGTCTTCTGGCACAGATAAGCATGTTTGAATAGATCACCGATATTACCCTTCGCTGTAGTTGCAGATGCTGTTAAGACGCGTTGAGCCTCCTCTATATCTTGAGTTATCTTATCGGTTGGCATTTTATTGCGTTTCGCTGCTTTCTCGAGCAGTTCGGCAGCCCGCTCATTGCGACCGGTTATAATGAGCCAACGTGGCGATTCTGAACAAGAGAGAGAGAGAGAGAGTGAGCAATATTGGGTTAGACAAATAACTATAATGCGCATACTGCACCTGGTACTGTGAAAAAGAAAAGTAGATAAACAATTGAGAAGGATGAAAATGATAAATGAAACCAACGCCATTCTCGTAGAAAGTAAGCGAATAGCGGTAGTGTGGCGTGACCCACATTGAATGGTATCTGATAGAGTATGGCCATTATTTCACGCTTACTTGGACCCACGATTTCCATGATGATTGTAAAGCTACGCGGAAAAAATGAGCTTTGGGAATATATTTTGTGTTGTATAGTATATTAAATTTACCCTGTGGTCATCGTGCCACCAGTTGCGTAGCCATCCAAGAACCGCATCAGCATATAAAACCAAAGCCATGGAGATGCCGAGACCAAACAACCTGACACCAGTTGCAGAACACATGAGCCCACAAACATGGGGCGACGTCCCCATCTGCAAAAAGAGAAATTGAGACACGTAATGGTATCGTATAGACTATCTTTGTCTTACTTATCAGCCAGTACGCCCATAATCATATTGCCCAACATAATGCCGACCATTACTAAAGATTGCGACAGCTGTTCTATCCACTGGCGATCGCATATCAAATCCCATTCCATTATAATATTCTGTTTGAAAATGCTGCGATCATATTCGTAACCATCGCAGTGAGCTTCGCATACGTCGGTGGCATTCGTGCCGCTCCCACCTTTGCACGTGGCTTTAACGGGCGTCTGCATGAAAACCATAGAGATTTGCACCCAACCGGTGGGAAATTTAGACAGAAATATCCATAGGCAAACACATAACTGCCAAGGTCCCAAATCGCTGCCCAAAATGGCGATAATCGGGTCGACACGTTTTTTTTCTGTAAGAATTTGAAAAAAAAAAATTAATGTAAAATAATTGAAATGAATTGATTAATTAAATACGAGTATTACCCTCTTTTTGCATTGTTTTGGTTCAGTTTGAATTTTCTTTTCACGAAATCGCCCAAGTTTTTTTTGAATTAATTATTTTACTATTAAAAATTCAATATTTCGGACGTCGTAACTTAATACCTAAAAAAATAAATGATTTTTTCATTCTCAATATAAAAGTGTCAAACACTTCAAGCAATACAGTTGTGTTCTATGAAAAGTTAACAGCAAAACAAAGTAATTTTCGAGATGATGTAACTTTCCATCAAATACGACTTTACCTCATAAGCTGGGATCGCCTTTAGTGTCTCTTGACATTGCAATGGAGATTGATTTTTGCACACTGACTTACATCAAAAACTTCTGCTTGAAAGATGCTCGAAAAATGTCTCATTGGTATAGGTAGTAGTAGGTCGTGGAATCACTCCACTCCGCTTAACTGCTGACAGTAACTCTGAACTTCTTTGCAAAGTTTACCCTCTTCGTAACACCGTCTCTTGGAAGAAGGCCAGTGGTGTGTCTTCCCCTAGGGCCTTTTTTTGTTGAGACGACATTAACTTCCCTTTCACAAAACCATCTGCTACCATGAGCTGCATGGTGTGTTTCGCTACCTGTTTGATTACTAGACTCAAACTCTTTACTCCAGCATGACTTCAAGTACTGCGGATGGGCAAGTGAGCATTGCCCCTTGCAACCAGCCTTTGCAACTTCGATAGTTAAAGACCTACCAAAGACTGCGTTGCCTTAAATGCCTCAGCCACCGCTCCATAAGTGATCATAGGTTATCCCTATCCCTTACGATCAAGGTATACAGCTATCTGATGATGCCTGGCTTGCAGCCTCAAGATCTGCGGGCCAAGCGTCTGTATATCATGAGTGTCCACGTGCCTATTCCACCGTACGGCCGAGGAATTTGGCCGCTTTAGATACCGGACAACGGACAACGAACAAAAACATAACTCTATAAGTCACGAATTATTCCCATCCTGCTATATGGTGCAGAGGCATGGACGATGACAACATCTGATAAGTCGACGTTACAAGTTATCGAGAGAAAGGTTCTGCCAAAGATTTCTGATCCTTTGCGCGTGGGCCACGGCGAATATCGCATTCGATGGAACGATGAGCTGTATGAGATATACGACGACAATGACATAGTTCAGCGAATTAAAAGACAGTGACTGCACTGGCTAAGTCATGTCGTTCGTATGGACGGAAACACTCCAGCTCTGAAAGTATTCGACGCAGTACCCGCCGAGGGAAGCGGAGGAAGAGGAAGACCTCCACGCCGTTGGAAGGACTAGGTGGAGAAAGACCTGGCTTTGCTTGGAATCTTCAATTGGCGCAACCTTGCGAAAAGAAGAAACGACTGGCGTGCTGTTGTTAACTCGCCTTTTATCGCGTAAGCGGTGTCTATTCCACTAACGTAGAAGAAGTGTTGCACCATCCCTTTTCTAGACTTTAGCTTCTTTGAACTATGTCACAGATAGTGTTCTCAAATTTACCTCACGCCATTATGACAATGTCATCGGCGTACCCCTGGCACCGAATCTCATTATTAGTAACCAACTCAAGGAGCTCATCTACTACTATGCTCCATAGCAGGAAGGTTAGAACTCCACCTGAAGTTCAGCCCTGACTTGATTCTGTAGCTTTCAAATATCATTTCTGACATTCAATATTCTCTTTCTACGACAGTTGACTACAATTCAAATGGCACCTAATTTTGATACTTTTAAATGTATCCGACTACTTTTAAACGTTTTTAAAGATACTTCCCACTTTTTTGGGCGCCCAGGACGGTCTTTATCTTCCAAGCCGAAATCTTCTCTTTTAGATCGTGCAAACCACTTTTCGTATGTTCGTTCAGCTAGAGCATATTCCCCATAAATTCTCAAAAAACTGCGATGGCTTTCGGATGAAACTTTCTTTTTTTATATTAAAGTAAAGAAAAAGAACTCGTCGATGAACGGAATATAGGGACAATGGAATAATAATCAAGTTAAGCCATCTTTTGGCAAACCGCACGGATAGACTTAACTTACTTCTTAATCGGATAATGGGACAACGAATTCGTATCGACCAATCGAGTTCAACGTCTTCTCCTTATACTATTTCAGTTAAGAGATAACTTACAACTGACAGTAAGGAATGGTCTTCCGAGACATTAAGAATACGAGCACATATGGTATATGTCTACTACATATTTTCATATCTCGAAAGAAACATTTTGTAAAACATCGAGCCCCTTTTTGGTTCCTTATCATATTTATGTGACTTCTAGTCAGCGCGGTGATTTATTTTTAAGCTTTTATTGACAAAAAAGAGCTTGGCCCTTGTATTTGTATTTGAGAATCAGCGAAAGTCCGAAGATCAAAACTGATACAATCACAAATTCACAAAAGAAAAATCTATAGTATATGGTATTTACTTCATAATCAATTGTTGTTGTGGTATGTATATTGATTCGCATCGCATTTTATTTCTTAAAGAAGCGTAGCATCGTTGGGGCAGATAGTGCTTGAAGACAAAGTGCGGTACTGTCTCAGCAAGTAACAATATTCCAAAAATTAATATAATACGTAGGTTTATACTCGTATTCCAGGATTAAGGAACAACAATAAATATAATTCATCGAAAATCGCTTTATTGCATTTCAAAATATTCTCCGTTTGAACCAATTCTCAAAGCACTTTTACCACACTGATTGAGGTATCTTCAGTCGGCTGCTGTTTATTTACGGGCTCATACGTATAAATCCAAGAATCATCGGAAAAACAACGACCTTAACGAAATTCTTCTTAGGGTGATGCACTACCTCGATTAAATTCACCATAGCATCGATAAACACTGGTCCAAAAATTTAATTAAATTCACTGTTGCTGAGATAATCCACGTCGAAAGTTATAAAAAATAATCGCGTGAAAATCTTCGCGATTTTAATCCATTTGTTAGCCGAAATGAATATTTTAAATAACTATAAATAACACAAATAGCGCTGGTATGTCAAAACGTCCTGAATAAGTATAGCATAAAAAATGCCAAATATTACGATAAAGTTGTGAGTCGCCAGATTGCAACACTGGGGTTGCCGAACCCCGAAACATAAAAGGCAACCTACGTAAAGAGCAAGAAGAATTGATAACACCAAGTAGACAATTCTCTCAGCCGTTGCCTTATGTTTCTTTTTCGCTCTAAACAAGCTTCACACATTCTTATTACACATGAGATTTCGGTTTATACTAAGATAGAGATCAGCCCAAGAGCGATTTTTCAAAATATCAGATTGCTGTTAGTACCTTGATGAAAGTGAAGTATTTCTACAGAGATATTATTTAAAGTGTGTCCCTTTCAATTACTTCTAGAAGGTGAGGTAATAATGATATATTTATCCAAGCCAATATATTGGATAGGACGTCCCCTTATGAATACTGTTTCCTGTTGGTCAATTTGAAATTATCTAAAGACACCATAAATCAGCTTGCTTCAAACGGCAGCGAAATCTAATTGACGTTGTTTGCTCAAAAATCGTTCTATGGACTGAATTGCTTAATCATGAAACCAAAGATGCTTTTCTGGCCTCTTCTTTTGTGCATTTTAACAACAGTCGGGTTTGGTTACCGAATTTTATCCTTTTAGCAAGCCTGTTACTTTTTGCTGGAGTTTCTGCTTCACACGAATATAAAAACAGGATGTACCTAAATGGATGTAAACAAGGAGTTCTTCAAAGAAATAAGGAGTCTTGGTTAAGTTAACCAGAACACAACTGATAGATTGATGCTCAACAAATAATGAGAATCGCTCTAAGTGTGTGCCTCTGCCAAGCTGAGGTACCTAACCCAACGTAACCTCGCTAACTTCTAATTATTAGTTATTTTAGTAATGATTTGTTAAAGTCAAAGGTCTTTATTTTCCTCAAAGTTCATCCTTCTGTCCAAATGGGCTCGATGAAAGAAATAACTTTTCTAATATGAAAGTATCTATGCATCCGTCCATCATTGATTGTTAGACTAAAGGGTAACTTCATTCGAGCAGAAAATTGAATAAACCAACGTATTTACATTGATTTCTAACAAGATAGCACTCATGATCATGAATACGTTGACTGACGACCAGGACCACACAGAAAGACTGACTGGCGCGCTCTTTGAACAACTCAACGCTGCGTCGGTGTACAAGCTAATTCAAAGCTAGGGCGCTTTCGCGACCAACTGCACTAGATAATCCTACCAAAAATGTTTTTTTATTCACCTAGTCAAATTGTGCTATCGCTCTAGCCCAAAATGTGGCTGGTGTTTGCCGAGCTCTACAAACACACAAACCTATTGTTCGGCCTTGTGTGCTCGCAACAATGTGCTGGTCATGTCAGCGGTTTTTCTCGCCTCAGGCAATTGTTTGCGGCGTTTAGCCATGAGAACGCGTGCGCGACGCGTGGCAACTTCGACAGCAATGATCGTCTTTAAATGAGCGTGCAACATAAAAGAAGGCCGAAAGGGTCGCAGAGTGCTACTTCAAGACCATCAGCCTCTTCCGCTACACGCCACACCCACCAAATGTTGTTGCAATTGTTGTTGGCTGCTAGTGTATCCGCTGCTTATCGCATTCGAATCATTGACATGGCTAATTTCTGTTTTTAATTTATACAAATAATTCAATTGCAGCAATTGTCGCTGACAGCGAACGTATGCGCGGGAACTGGCGAGCAAATTACACACCACTTCACATTGTTCCTGCGTGGAAAAAAAAAATTATATACATTTGTACATATATATGTACGTACTGGAAAGTGTGTATTCGCCATTCGGGCCCTCCCTTCAACCCTCCGCTTATTTCATATTATCTGTAGCGCTCCTCGCTCTCACCTATACTAACTCTCCACCGCTTTGACATGTTGTTGTTGCGGTTGCGAAAGTTGTCACACTTCAATTGTTCTGTTCCAGTTTCACAGGTTAAATGAGGCATGAAATAGTTCTATGCTGATACAGTTAGTTTCGGGTTAATTAATTGGCGTGCAACCGAAATGTCATTACAAGGCAAATATTTTAATGCTCTCACGCTTAAGCTTATGGTGGGAAATCAAATCGGATGATCTGTGATTCAGATTTAGCCTAAGCAATTTTCAGCCAAATTTTTAATACTCTCTCATTTTTTTACACACTTTGATGACATCAAAAGTTGTAATTTTAGTAATAAAAGTAGAGTCTAAAGACTTTTCCAGAAACTTTGTTATGTTCCCAGTCATAACTAAACTAAAACGAAAGATCTATGATCTTGAACCCATCACAAATCAGCCAGAAGAAAATCAAACTTAATATTTTGCAGAAAACAAATTTAGCATTCTAAACGCACAGTGACTATTCAAACCTTTGTTCTGAAGCATAGTTGGTATTTGAGAAATTTTGTTCAAGGTTTGAGCTGTGTCATATTCATAGAAACAATTACAGCTATTAGATTTCTTAAGTTTCTCCAAATGTAATTTACTTGCGTACTTCAGATTAGAATGTATTGGGTAGTCGAAAAAGTTTTTTGGTGCAGTCGTATTTCTCCATCACATGTCTCATTCCATATTATTGGAAAAGTGTGATTTTAAACTTAATTTAACTAAAAAAAAATTAAATTTGGGGAAGTTGAAAAAAAAGAGTGAAAATAATAAAGAAATGCGCTATAATTTGAAATTTTTGTATAAAAAGGAAAGAATGCCACGCAAGCCATCAATGAAATTTAATTTTAAATTTGAAGTTTACGGAGACGATGCTGTATGTTCTGGAAATTTCGATGTGAAAGGTGCACCTCGCTCTGGTCGACATATCGTTGAAAAAGTCGATGAAATTATAGAAAAGATTGACCAGGACCGTCACAAAAGCAGCCATGACAGGAGGCGAAAAGTGGATCAAATACGACAATAATGTACGGAAAAGATCATGGTCCAAACGTGGTGAAGCTCAACAAATGATTGCAAATCCAGGATAACCTCGAAAGGTTATGCTGAGTGTTTGGTGGGATTGGAAAGGAATCATCAACTATGAGCTGCTCCGGCCTGGTCGAACGATTGATTCTACATTTTACTGTCAACAACTGATGAGATAGAAGCAAGCAATCGGAAAAACCGGCCAGAACTGATCAACAGAAAGTGCTTCGTCTTCCATCAGGATAACGTTAGACCACACACATATTTGATGACTCGGCAAAAAGTGGGAAACTTGGCTGGGAAATTTTGATGCATTCACCATATAGCCCTGACCTTGCATCTTCGTACTACCATTTATTTTGATTAATGCAGAACTCCCTTAATGGAGTAAACTTGGCTGAAAGAGAAGAATGTGAAAAATACTTGTCACAGTTTTTCGACGAGAAATCAGAAAAGTTTTACACTGATGGAATAATGTCGGAAACTTACCATATCTAAGCAGATATCGAATTCAAGTCCCATGTAGCGGTATTACTTTTTTTGGCTTTTTAATTCTAACAAGTCAATTGAAAGTCTCCGGCCTAGCATAGTAAAACATATTTCTTGGAAAAATTCGTTTTTTTTTGTTCAACATAGTTCCCTTCAAGGGTGATACACTGATTATAGCTACCCTCCAACTTGTCGACATCACTATTGTAGTACTATTTGTTCTTCAATATAGGCCTCAGCTGGATGCGGAAACAATTTGAAGCCCAATTCATGGACTTTTAGCAATGTTTTCACTGGCTTGTGAACCGGAGAAAAAGCACTTTCGTTTTCTGCAAATGCGGCAATTTTTCAGCGATTTCATTATTCCAGCAGTCCACTAACGCTAAGTCATAGTCGGTGTTGATGGTCCTTTCTTTTTCAAACTGATCGCCATAATTTTTCCGACCGACTATTGCACCTTTGGATAGGGTTTAAGTACAGTCCACTCGGATGACTGTCTATTGGACTTCGTAATGAAATAATGGAGCAATATTTAATCAATTGTTACAAAGTGACGAAAAAACTCGATTTTATTTCGCTTAAACATCTCCAAAAACTGTTTTGAATAATCAATTAGAGTGCTTGCTATCTCGAACAACTCCGAATTACGGTCATCATTGATGTTACCTTCCGTAACAACCTCTTTTAGGCGTACACTGCGTTCATCGTCTTCCGTGCTCATTTCACTTAGCATTACTAATTCTTGACGATTGATTTTCCTGGGGCAGTGCCCGGAAACTCGCCAAGGTTTTGCCTTAGTGTATGTTTTTCCCTTCAAAGAACAATATCTTCACTCAAAACCTCTGATATACTCGTACATATGCATATATATGGTAGATGAATTATGGTATATGAATTATTTTTATCCTTTTTTTAATTACATCATTATCATGTTTCCATATGTAATGGTTTATTTGTAAACAGGTGTTTACTATAACCAGCACTCTTTTGTCTTTTCTTTTACATTCGATAACCACCATAATGATGTCATATTACCTTCTATTTATTTCCAATCTACTGCTGTTTCAATAATTTGATATTTCAGCTTACACCCACATACAATATTGCGTGTTTCTCTCTCTTCCTTTCTCTTCATTTCATCCTTTCTGTTACTACTCGAAACTCCTCCCACTGAATATAACTTCACGCTCTTGTTGGATTCCCCGCAGCTTCACAGCCAAAGGAAGCACTGGTGGGCGAAGTAGAAGGAGTAAACAAACATGGCCGCCACATGCTGTGAATGAAGTTGAACTGTCACAAACAGGTAAGAAACAGCAACAGCAAAAACACTATATCTCATTTAGGGTAATTCTTAACTCGAAGATACATGCAGTTAAATAGGTGGCCAGTTTCAGTGAGTACTTGACTATGCATCTTCGAATCATTTATGCTTACACTGTACTTAAAGTTATATAAATAAATAATTCTACAAATATTTTCGTTTCGGTCGGAGTATTTGATTCGATTTAACCAAAATAAATAAACCCGATCACTCACGCTTTCTGAACAGACAGCAAGAGGTAAACTTAGACAACGATCCTGATTTGCACTACAGGCCTGTTCACGTAACTGAAGCAACCAAATTTTAAATCCGTCCAAGGACTGTCAAATCTCAACTCGATAGTGTTCCCAAAACCTAGTTGGAAAATTTATAATATCCATCGTGATCTCGGCGACATTTGGTTTCAATAAAACGGTGCCACTTCCCACACATCGCATCAATGAATAGATTTATTGAGAGAACACTTTGGTGAGCAGCTAATTTCACGTTTTGCGTCGGTCGATTGGCCACCAAGATCGTGTGATATCACACCATTCGACTTTTTTCTGTGGGAATGTATAAAGTCTAAAGTCTATGCGAACAATCCTGCTTCGATTCAGACCTTGGAACAAAACATCACGCGTGTCATTCGCCAGTTACCAGTCGAAATGCTCGAAAGAGTCATGAAAAATTGGACTCAACGGATGGACCATCTGATTCGAAAGAGACAATCTTGAAAAAATATATGCCAAAGAATGTTCTTTCAAGTGATAACAAACATTTCCCATTAAATTTGTAGTTTCTGTGTTTATCTTTAAAAAAGTAAGGAATCTCAAATTTGGATTGACTTAATATTTTTCATCCCAAATTTCTTAGCTGCTTTCTATGTGTAGCAATTAGGCAGAAAACCCTGCTAAACAAGAGCACCCAGTATCCAGCTTTAGCTCCGCCTCTTTAGTGCATCAAAGCACATACTGTTAAACCGGTGTGTAAGTGTGTGAAAAGAATATACAACACTAACATCCTGGCATTTATAGCTAAGGGTTGCTCTGCTAGTATCCCTTTAAAGAGATCAGCGCTTTCAAATGCTGAGATTTGTATTTGATTTCAGCGCGCTGCTTGGAATTCCACAATGTCAAATTGCCGCACTCCAGTTGGACCAATTGGTGTATAAAAGGATATGAGCTGACAGGATGTGAATTAATTGTGAAAATTTTCATTGAAGTGCGGTTGTACGGTGTGCTGCTGTGCTGACAAGAACTTAATTTGATAAGAAAAATTTGCCTATTGATAAGTGATTTTAAATTCATGTGCAAAACTAAAAATTTAAATTTATTTTAAGCAAAAAATAATAACAATTTGTTATAAACAAGTAAAAATTAATAACAATTAAGCAATAAAAGTAAAAAAATGTCACGAAATCAATTACCCGATTCTTCGTCTTCGCCGCCAATAAGGTCAATAATTGCATAAGTTCTTTGTAAAAAAATATTTAAATATAGTTTGTGATAATTATTGTGGGAAAAAATATTTATATGAATACACTAGAGCAACCAAATATTTATAAAAAAAAACTGTATAATATTTTTGATCAGTCGAAGTCACTTTATTTTATTATCAGGATTATTGAAAAATCCCAATAAAATCAGACACTACAAATCTATTAATGTTTAAGGTGTAAGCAGAATAGATCATGTCTTGACAGAAAATTCATAATCTAAAACAAATAACAAGACCTGCTCTGATCCTATTGGATTTTCAACCTGAAAAAACTTATAAGCAGATAACTTTCCTTTCGAACTTCAATTGGATTTTATATATCAGAAATAATGACGACTTAAAAAGATGTGAACCTTTATTATTCCTTATCCATTAGCGTGTATATAGAGTTACAATATCAGACCGGACGTATGGATTAAGTTAGTCGAGACTCACACCCGTGCGTTGATCAAAGCCACATACCACTCGACTAAATACTTCAGTATTGGTTTCCAAAATTTAGTTAAATAAATTATAAACGACAAGTACTGCGTCGAACACTTTCAGAGCTGAGAGGGTGTTTTCATCCATACGGACGACATAACCTAGCCAGCGGAAACGATGTATTTTAATTCGCTGAACTATGGTAATGCCGTCGCATACCTCATACAGCTTATCGTCCATCAACCATAGCGGACCATAAATCTTCCGCAGAACCTTTCTCTCGAAAACTCGAAACGTCGACTCATCAGATATTGTCATTGTCCATGCCTCTGCACCATATAACAAAACTGGAATAATGAACAAGACTGTTGAAGACTTGTTCATTCAGAATTTTGACACTTTCTCGGTACTGAAATTAATATAGAATCAAGCTATTAACAGTCAAGAAAGTAGTGCCGAAGTGGTTTAGCAATTCTAGTGAAATCTTCAGAGTGAGAGTTGTGTTCATGAAAACGCGTTGACCTTGCAAGTCCATAAATCTTCTACTTACTAAGCAACTTATGGCGATCCGTTGTGGAAATACTATATTTCACTGCATTATATTATGAAGGCAGGCAATTACTAGACTCTCATTAAGTAAGTTATAATCTTCTAGGTTCCCATTCATGTAGGGAGAAATAAAATAGACAAACGAGCTGGCCCGCTCGGGAGCAGCTGGAAGAACAATTTTCCAAAGCTGCCCTAGATCATTCAACTTCTTCAAGCGCTGCTTGAAGCAATAGACCGTAAAGGTACACCTCAGATTTTGAAATGCTAGCAACACGGAGCATACAACAAAGTTATTTTGGAGTGGTATTGATGGTGGTGGAAGCTTCTACTTCTAGGCAAAAGGGAACTTAGTAATATTGTAGAGACTATCACCTTACCTTAAAATCCCGCAGATCGTTTTCAGAATAGACTTTCGTGATTTCGTACCTATAAAAATGCAACGTTTTCCTTTCACATGGGATTGCTGGAATATTTCAAGATGTTTAAGTTATCTTGGATTAGTTATTGACCTAAAAACCAATGACATACCTCCTAGGTAATATTTTAGAATTATTGATTGATTAAAATCGCTTGTTACTTTAAGTTAGTTTCTTGTCCTGTTTATGGTGTCTATAGTTTACTATCATCTCTGTAAACCTATTGAAAATATCTCTGGGATTTGACGATTACGAAATTGGCTTATGATTTTGCACTTTTTTCCGATACTTTAGCAGTCATAGACACAATTTAGGTATACAAATATTGGAAGATATCCGCCTTAAATGAAGTAACAATATTTTTTATTCGGGCCGGTTTATTAGGAAATATTTATTTATTATAACACATCGTCGTATGTATATATATCTAACATATTTAAATATATACCTTATAACCCACTGTCTCTCCTATTACAGCCACCTGTCGTTTCATAATTTCGACGATGACATGATCAACGACTTGCCGTCGTGCGTTTATGCCGGTGCAGCGCATCACGTAACCGCCGCAGCGGGTGGCCTTGGCGGTGGCGGCAGTAACCTGCGTATGAGCACGAGTAGTCTGCGTCAGATGCAACAACAATACTTACAGCATACGGGTACGATGATTGACTAATATTACATGTGACTTTTTGTCATTCGATATACAATTCATTTATAGAGAACCTACTGGATTCTTCAACAGGCATGTCGCTAGTCACGGCGAGCTCATCCACGGGCTGTGGTGCTGGGGGTGGTGGTGGTAGTTCATCCATGCACTGCAATAGTCCGAATGCGAGCAGCAGCAGTGTGGGTTATGGCAATGCCGGGACTGTGAATGCAGCGGCTGCTGCAGCTGCTGCAGCGGGCTCGACTCCTTACAAGCTGCAGCGGCAACAGGCGAACGTGCGCGAGAGGAAACGCATCCAGAGGTCGGCACCAACTGGGTACACTAAATGGTCTATTTTCTTTTCTTTGCTCCAAAAATGCAATCAAGTTAGACAGTACATACATATAGATACACTTACATTTACATAACATATATATACCACAGATCAGTAGATTAACCTTGAAAAAAATATAAACTTTTTTGCACACATTAGGTTTTAGTTGAACTATTAATGTTATTTATATATAACCGCTTTTTTCACACCTTTTACTAAATTTCAAACCTTTTTCTTCTGATTTCATCCTCGAAATAATGGCTGCTCTTGCTTCCATTCGTTGCTTGACTTCTGCAGTAGCATCAATTCAGCGTTCGATGAGCTGCGTGTTCATGTTCCCACCTTTCCTTATGAGAAGCGTTTAAGCAAAATCGACACTCTACGCTTGGCCATCGCCTATATTTCATTGCTGCGTGAGGTTCTTCAGACCGACTACGATCCACTCACCTATGTGGAGAAATGCTTGCGTGGCGAGATTAAAGCAGATCGTGCCAACTGGAACACAAGTGGTGAGTTTTGAAAATAATTCTATATTTAGATGTTTTTTGGACAGATGAAAATTTGGGCCATAGTTCGGTTTGACGACTCTATCCAAGTGATATAAAAGTGATATGAAGTCAAAGTGTGTGAAGATAACCGAATGTTCAGATACGTGCTCTTTTAAGAACTAAGATTCTATGAGTCTGATTGCTACTTTCGTACACCTTCCGATGGGCACTGTGTAAGATGGCGTTAAGTGACATGGTTGGAATGGACCTTAGTGCACCACACATGCTGATAGCGCCGCCTGTTGAACGCTCTCTACTTTCTTTGCAAGTGCAGTCTTTTCGAAAGCCCCCCATCACATAAAGACTTCCGAACATAAAGGACTTTACTATGCTGTCGTAGAGCCCAGTACCACTTTCGGCGCGAGACCCCACCTTTTGCCAATGGCTCCTCTACAGCGATATAAGGCAATCGATACCTTTTTTGTCGTTTTTTCGGTATTCGGCTTCCATGAAAGCTTCCTACTCAGGATGAGCACTAGATATTCCACTGTATCCGCCGGTTGCAAACGGATGTCTTCCATATGCGGCAGCAGTGCCACTGCGATCTTATATCTTCTAGTAAATATAACCATCTCGGTTTTACTTGGGTTGATGGTGAGACCATTTTAACCGCCTAATTTTTTACGACGCTAAAATACTCCTACATCAACTCGTACACGGTACTCAGGAACCTTCCTTTGACCATAAGTGCTACATTGTCTGCATAGGCAATCAGCCGGCAGCCACTAATTTTTTTAAGCAGGTCGTTAACGGCCAGAATATATAGAAAATAGATAATTCCAACTTGTGGGTTCCCTACTCACATTTCGTCGAGCGCATGCGTTGCCCCATTCCGATCCAATCACTCTGTCGCACAGAAGACTGATAATGGGATGTTTGAGGTTTGATTAAACCCCAAGAAACTCCAGAGCAGTAGGGACTGTTTTCGGCAGGACGTTATTGAAAGATCCGTATAGCGAAATCCGTAACGCTAATGGCTTCCTCAAGCCATGACACGATAGTTAGCAGTGCAGTATCCACTGACTTGCCTTTACAATAAGTTGGTTACGCTCCTGACAGTTAGATTTATTAGCTCATAGTTTTTAAAAACTGAAGACAGAGCCATCTTTGAGCGATCTTTTATATGAACTTCAAGTCGGTACCTCACAACTCAACGTATAAAGAATCAGCTACATATATTATTCGGTTTCATCACCATTGGCCAGATAAAATCCTGATCAATTCTGATAAAAATTGAATTGCATTTATTATCTCTTTTTCGCTTGTGACTTCGGAAGCTTATTTAGTGTTATGTCTATACATTAAGCATTTAAAAAATAAGAATATGTTTGTAACCAGTATTACATTCGCTCTGTTCTCAATGCACACATTTATTTTCATAGATCTCACGGCACGGCTTTCTTGGATCAACTGGGAAAATCTGGGCGTACATCCAGGCCGCCGAACTCTACTTACCACACTGGCATTATCCTCGGAGCCAATGTGCGGTGCACACTGTGGTCCATAAATAGACGACTGCGAGGATAGTTTTTAGGAGTTTCGAAGCATATCTTTTAATTTTGTTGTGATACTAATTTAGTGCAACTGTCTTCCTTTTACTGAATTAATTTAAGCTTAAATTAAGCAAAAATATAACAATTTAGTATTATTTGTAAAAGTTAAGTATTTATTCCCCTGCCAAGGCAAATAAAAAATATGTGAACTGAGTAAACTATTTATTATAGCAGTTCTACCGTAATTTAGAATATAAATCTGGAGAGTTCGGAAAGTGTAGGTATAACACATGATGAATTCGCATTGCATACTTAGAGTCACTTATTGGAGCGTCAACGCAACCAACTGTCCTGATAAAAACCTCCGAAAACTCACCGATCCAAACAGGGTTAGTTTCCGAAATAATAGCCCATGGCCGTTTAAAATCCGGGTCAACTCCGGTTACATTGATGCGGCTGTCTTGGGAATTGTACTAATTACGAGCTAGATGAGGGATTAAATTACATTCGATATCGCTCAAATTCCGACCGTCAATAATCTTAAGATTTTAGATAAAACATTCGATAGTTTGTGGACCTTTACTCCTCATACAACTGCAATAACTCCCAAAGTACAGAACCACAACAAAATCATCAAGTCGCGAACTGGCAGTTACTGGGTTAAAGACAAAGAAGTGTTGTTTTCAACATACAATGTAATCGGCCAGCTGGTCCTAAACTACGCCGCACCGATATGCTATCCTGGATGTAGTGAAACACAGGCGAAATGCTTCAGATGTGTTAGAACACAGCACGCCGGGCTATCACGGAATGCTGTTTGATGTCTCCGGTCGAACATTTTCACGGCTCGTCTGCTTCCGGTTAACAAGCATAACGTATACCTTTCTAAGGAGTTTCTGCTGGGATTTTTTCCCAGAAACCATCCTGGAAGTCTTTTGCTGGCAGCAGAGCCGCCTGCCCGGAACATCTAGACATCGGAGGACATCGATTAGTACGCCCGACCAGACTTTGGACGCAACTCATCTCAGGCACGCACTGACCGCCATTCACAGCAGATCTATTAGCACCTTCACCGCCTCTCACTCAGCGAATGACGTATTTGGAGTCAAACTACCATCCATTGCTGACGAAGAGCTCAAATTGCTACGAGAATCTACCCTTGCGCAGCTTCGTTCTGAATGCTGTTGAAGGTTAAACTAGAGGTACTTTTTTCAATAGCCTTTTTTGACAGATCACGCGTGAGTTGTGACAAGCTCTTATGTTATTTTTGTTCAGTGTTGCTTGGCATTTCAATATGGAATGACTTACACCTGAACAACGTTTGCCAATCGTTCAACTTTAGTACGAAAATTCACTTTTTAGAGGATGGAGTCATGTGTGGAAATTCACGCAAGTGAGGAAAGCTCTCTGAGCGCCATTCACATGGCAGTGGTCAGAATTGATTCTTTTACATATGGCTCAAGTAGCTCACGACTTCCGATCTTAGAGCAAGTATCCTCAGAATAGCTAAAGAACAAGGCGAGCTAAAGTGAGAAGACGAACCATCCCTATTCGGGATTAAGCGCTGGGTTTGGGACCCACTACGTAAAAACCGACTCCAATGAAAACGAAACAACAGCCTCAGAAGAGAAACCCTCCTTTCGATGACGACCATGGCATACACATTAAGGATAGCGATTTAAGGGCGATAAAGGCTGACATCACCCCGTTCAAGAAGTGCGATGGATGGGATAAGGACTAAGACGGATTCGCATCAATGCGAAGTTCTTCAACATATCGCATTTGCGCCCACTTCCCGACGGAAGAGAAGGACGATGTGACCAAAGATGAATTTTATGAGCGCTTAGAGCGTACCTATGAGAGCTGCCCACACCACGATATCAAAATCGTGCTTGGTAACTTTAACGCCAGGATGGGCAAAGAGGTGTCCTTGGTACAACGGTCGGTAAATTCAGTCTCAACGGTGAAACATCTCCAAATTGGTTGAGGCTAATCGACTTCACGGGGCCCGAAATATGGTTATCTGTAGTACTGGATTCCAGCATAAGAAAATTCATCAATATACCTGTCTGTCTCCGGATCGAAAAGCCACTAACCAGATAGATCATATTTGTGATAGACACGTTTTTTATTGTTTTAGACATGCGCACGCTCCGAGGTCCTAACATTGTCTCGGACTATCTTGTTGCAGGCAAAAAAAGCACAAGCGCAAGGGATGTTCGACGTCGGGAAGCTACAATCAAAAAAGATAGTGGAACGATTTTCTACTCGGCTTGCACTCCTGCTCTCTGAACTTGTTATAAGGGAACTGTGGGACGCCATTGGTTTCGGCAAATGCAAAAGAACAGCCGGTACAATGAGCAGTGCCGTGTTTTAGTGGAGAGGAAACAGACTGCCTAAGTCGGTAAGTTACGATCGACCAAAACACGTGCGGGATGGGAAAGATACCGAGAGTTGAAGAGGGAAACGAGGTGAATTTGCAGACAAAAAGAGAGAGAGGCCCAAACAGGACTCAACGAATGGAGATTTGAGAGGTCTTTAACCTCTCAGTAAGTAAGAAACCTCAAAAAGGATCATCCTATATTTTCTTCGTTCAAAATTTATTTGCTTAAACAAACGGAGACGGACAGTTCTACATAAAACAAGATAAAATAAATTTAAAAAAAAAAATAGTTCAAATTCCTGTTTTATATATTTTGTTCAAGCATTGCTGTGTTTTAAAAAATAATTAAAATTGATTTTTTACTTCATCCAAATATTAGTGTATTTTATTTACTTCAACTTGTATGTATAAATATATTTAACAAAACAATTGTGTATGTGTGTGTGTATTAAAACCTGTTTTCGTTTGGATTTGTTCGTTGATAATTGAGTATGTATGCGTTTTTTGTGTGTAAAATATTCTATCAAAACTATTGCATGTATTATCTTTCAGTGTATGTGTGAGGAAGCGCTGCTAAAACACTAATTTTTTAAACACACATTTACACATTTATTGCTATTATTTTTATTGTTGTTTTTTTAACACATTTTTGATCATTTGTTGTTTTTGCTCGAACTTTGCTCGAATTTTGCTCTTTGATCTAACATAAATTTGGCTTTCTTAATGCAAATCTTACTACTTGTACTGTTCTATAGTGAATACGAGCGTACAATGCAAATCCTTTCTTTTATCAAATTTTAAATATTTTTAAAAATTTTCTTAGATTTTGATTTTAGTAAATCCAAAAATTAAAAAAAAATGTAAGCAAAATTTGTTTGCGAAAATTACACTATTAAATAAATAATAAAAAAAGAAACTATTAAATATTTACTATTTTTAAACTTTTTAAGAATTTTTTTTTTTAATTTTTGATTTTAGAATTTAAAAAAAATATACAAAAAGCAAATGCATTTAAATAATAAATTTAAAATTAAAAAAATTATGCAAACAAAAACTAACAAATTTTATTCTAACTTAAATATAGTTTTTACATTAAAAAATATCAAAAAAAAATTTTTATTAAAGAATTTCCAAAAAACAAAATCGAAAGAGTTTTGCTCCTCCTTTCGCAATTTACTCAGCAATTTCATTTAAATTATTTATGCTTATTACTTTTATATTGAAATTATATACATACATTTTAATTACATATGTACATATATTGAAATAATCCAAAATTCGCAAGTACTGCCTCCAATACTGCATACTTTTAGGCTTAGTAGCCATAATTTTGCTTCGAATACTTGCCCCAATTGAACTAGGAGTAAACTGTCTCGCCACAACTATTAATAAGAGCGAGTGATAGTTACATAATTATTGGAATCGGGAAAAAATAGCAGCAAAAAATTCGAAGGTTATTTTTCTTTCTCACCTTAAACAAAATATTTCCAATTCTGTTTTCTTATAACTCTGGGCTGGCATACACGTTCAAAAATATCGCTATATTTAGTTAATGGCTCAGCTAAAGTATTATAGTTCAGATATCCAGGGTACCAAATTTTTTAAACGAAAATTAGATTTGAGGGACTAATGCTGTTAATTATTAAATTAATTAAATTTTCAATTTTTGAACCGAATTAGATTTGCAATTTTTAAATCCAATGTTGAGATTAAAATTAAATTTTTCAATTTTTCTAATGCAAATATCTTGATTTAAGAAATACATTTTCATACCTTAAAAAAATAAATTTTCAAAATTTTAATGAAAATATCAGAGTTACCAAAATATCAGAGTTAAAAAAATTATTTTCAATTCCTAATGCCCATTTTTCGATAAACAAAAAAATTAATATGTACTAAGCTTTATGTAAAAAAATATTTTCGTTTCATTTTTTAAGCTTAGCATTAAACCTTTTTCACCAATATCTGGGGTAGCGAATTCATTTTAATTTTTATTTACCTATTTTCCGATTTTTGAGATTAAAACAATTTTTTTCAATTAGGTATTTTGCATTGAAAACACAAAAATTACTTTTTAATTATTATTTTCAGGATTACATAATAAAAAAAATTATTTCAATGTTAATCTAATTTTCAATGCATTGTTTTTTCTATTTCAAAGATCATTGGGATTAAACTTTTTTTTTTATTTTTTTACACCAATATCTGGGATAATAACTTTATTTTTAATTTTCATTTATTTATTTTCCCGATTTTTGGAATTAAAATTTTATTTTTCAAACAGGTATTTGGAATTAAAAATTACTTTTTAATTGTTATTTTCTGTATAAATTAATATAAAAAAAGTTATTTAAATTCCAATTAAATTTTTAATGCATTGTTTGAAACCCAGTCTTCAATAAATAATATTGCTAACAAATTATTTAAATTTTATATTAAAAAAGTCGAAAATTTTTTGCAGATATTTTAAGTTTAAGACTAGTAGAATACAAAACTGGATGAAACTGTCAAAGTATTATAATTGTTAACAAAGCCATTTTTAACCTTCTTTCAAAACAAGAATAATTAGAGAAAAATAAAATTTGTTTTTTTAAGTATCACCATAACGTGCGCTAACTTAAAAAATAAAACAAAATCTTTACCTTTTTCCAATTTAGTTAACTAATCGGAATTATGTTTAATCTAATCAGCTGCTAATTCCTTACTAGTATTCCAATTAGATATTTCGACGTCTCCAAACCTAACCTAACCTCCAAACGCATGCAAGATAGTTGCTGCCAGTACAAAATAATAATTTTAGCCGCTAAAAACATTTTTCGGATAAGAAATTTTGCCTGCTCAGAACCCAACCTAACCCCCAATTTGGCGTTGCATTCAAGACAGCTGATTACAGTACAAGTGAGCCACTAAAATACATTTTTAACATACTTTTTTTCCAAAACTGCATAAAATTGACGTTTGCTCATTGGCTTTGCGAGCGCGACCAAAAGCAGTTATTATTGAATACATTTCACCAACGAATTTCGCTTTTATTCAGCTTTAAAACACAACTATATTGATGCATAAAAATGTAGCATGAATGAAAGCCATTGTAGAGTAACTTTTAGGCTAATAAAAAGTAATACAAGCATGAAAAATAATGCAACGAGTGAGCAAGATACTTAATAACTAATTAATAACGCTATAAAATATATGAAAACAGCAATTGTGGCAACTAAAGGCCCGACGCAAGCACTCTAACACTGATTAACAGCACACGCACACATATAAACTTAACACAAGCATATATATTATATACATACATATAAATATAATAAATAGCATAATTTACACTTTACTATAATTATAGTATACTAAATACTAAAAATATGTATATATATTTGTAACTTAAATTCTTCTCTTCTATATAAGCTAGTATTATTTTGGTAGTTTGGTTGCATGTTATGTCTTAATTTCGTTTTACAGCTACATAATTCGTTCTAACATAATTAGTTTTCGTATTATTGGTTTTCATATTGAAAGCAATACCCCATTTTTGTGGCCTCTAGGCAATTTTCCTACTGATTTGCATCTTTACTAGCTCTTTTTAACACTTAATATTGCTAAACATTTAAGTCTGTCGTATGTGTTTTGGTTCCACTATTATTTGTACGCAATATGCTCTACGCTCATATGTATGTAGTTGTGTATGTGTATGTGTGTACACATTTAGGTAGTTGTGTTATTTGTTTAGTGAGTGCAGCATGACCTGTAGGTGACGCAGGCAGTAAGGTTTATTTCTAAATTGCAAACACCTTCTTCTTTCTTTCCACGTGTGCATGCGGCACATGCGTTTTAAGTAAGTTGAGCCGCAAGTACAATACAGTCTCTCTAGCTATACAAATTTGGCGGTAAATACACTACATAAAAATGCAGTTTGGTTTCTACGCATGTACATATCTATTTTTGTTACTGTTGCTTTAGGTATTATTGCGTCCTACGCACACTTTGCGTAGTGCCTCCAGTTCGCTACGTTTCAAACGTATCTTAAACATGGCTTCTATAAAACTATGGCAGTCGGTGACGATGTCACCCTGCATCATCTTTTCACGAAATAAATTCGCTAATGCTGCGATGTCATCACAGCCGAGTATTGCTGTTTTATGTGTGAGGAATAATGCTAAAGCGACGCGGAAGACAATCTGCGGGGAGAAGAGTTACAAATTTCATTAATTTGTGGTATGTTGAGTTATGAAATATGCTTTTAAAGCACCTTATAGCCCTCCGCGAAGACACAGTCCCAAATGCGCAGCACAGTTTCCACAGGAAGCACTTCAGCGAAAATGCAAATGAACCATTTGCTCGCTATCACAGTATAAGGTAAGCCTGTTTTAGAGGAAAATTGTGAAATAAATATAGGAACAAAAATTATATAACATAATATTTTTTACCTAAATTTTCAATATGCCGATTGACTTGTGGCGCTCTTCTCATAATCATCTCTTTGAATACTGCCAAATCCCGTAGTAGATTTGCCATATTTTTTGTATGATATTGTGGTACAATACTCTCGACTATATGTTTTAGTAGCCAAAATGATTTCTCCTCATCGTCGGTGACAATTAGGAGTAGTCCTAAAAGAAGAGTAAAAAAAATAATAAAAAAAAATTAAAAATATATTATAATTATTCAACAAATGACGATAACATATGAATATAAAATTTTGGTATTGTAAGAACTTGAGTAAAAGAGATCTATTATTGTTATTGTAAGATCGGAACATTTTTTTTTTTAATATTTTGACACTCTGTAATCCCCCAGTTTTTGAGATATTGAACTGAAATATTTTATACCTTTTTTTCTCCCTTAGAAGCCGCTCATTTCTCCGAATCACCGATATCGAGCCATATAGCATATAGCTGTCATACGAATTCAAGGATCGGAATTAAGTGCTTGTATAGAAAACTTTTTTATTTAAAGCGATATCTTCACTATATTCGACATGAGTTATTGCCTAAAAGAATAATGAAATTTCCCAAGAAATTGTTTAGATCGGACCACTATAGCATATAGCGGCCATACAAACTGAGCGATCAATATCCAGTCGCTGTACCGAAAACTTTTGCATTTGACGAGGTAGCTTCATGAAATTTGAGATGGTTTGCTGTCCAAGGAACCACTTAAACTCCGAAAAAATTATTCAGATGGAACCACTAAATCATATAGCTAACATACAAACTGCACGAACTAAATCAATTTCTTGTATGTAAAAGTTTCTTATTTGTGTAGGGTATTAAGCGAAAATAACTTTTTTTTGTTTTTTTTTTTGTGGATATAAATTTCTTCACATTTGCCATACCTGCGATATAATTCAATCCCTGACAGTAGCCCACTTCGCGATTGTGATGCGCATAGGCCACCAAAATATTGAAGAGACGCTCTTTTTTCGTATCGAAGTGTATATTGTCGGGAAATGTACGAGGTAGATCAATTGTTATGGAATCGCAGATTTCCTTCTCGTAATGTGCACCCAGCAAATTGCGATATAATGTGGGTGAGCGTTGTTGTAGTTTAGCAGCGCCGGAAATTTTCATCCAAACATCAGCACGAAATGGACCTGCAGGTGTTGATATTTGTTTAATAAAAAATAAATAAAATTTAATTGGGTATATCAGTACCTGGTATGCCCTTACGTATGTAGCGTTTCAATTTGCTATCAATTGTGGTGAGATCAGCATTGCGTTGCAAGATAGCTTCCCATTTCATGCGGCGCTTGGTGAGCGTCTTCAGGTAACCGGACATGAATTGCTCATAATTGCGATAATCGAAATTATCCGAGCGTTTAAAGCCATATTCGTCAACATCGCTACGGCAAGTAAACAAATAAACTTGGGTTTAATATTACGTAGAAAAGCAAATATTTTTTAGTTAAATGATAAGCACGATGTTAGTCATTTATGAGATAACACTTTTGGGCTAGTTAGATAAGCAATTACTAAATGGAAAGTGCTGCGAACCCTAATAAAGATAATTAAACTATGAAATGGGTTTAAAATTCAAAACATCATTAAAAATTTATCATAATGAAGTATAATGTTAAAATACGGAATTAACGTAAGTAACATTCACTAAAGCATCAGTAATATAGAGGTTAAGCTTTTTTAAATTTTTTGAAATACTGTAAAAGCGTTAAATGTACTTATAGCGATTATTTACACTTAATCTGATTGTGGAATCCAATCTTGTGAAAAAAAAACTCTGCCGATAAGCTCTCAAATCAATTATTTATGATTTAAATCGCTCTTATCATATATATTTCCTGCAAATTTGCCTCTATACTGAGTTTTAAGTCTAAATATTTAACAATTCCAGAAAGTCTTAACAACAGTATGTACATATTACATATGTACACTCGTATAATCAATCAAGAAAATTATCAAATCAGGTTAAGAAAAAGAATTCTTATCAAACTTATCAAGCAGCCAGCGGTAAAACGGGTTGAAAAGAAATGAGAACACACATATTTAAACTTATAAGTATGTATTCTTGTTACTTTGCTTACACTTAAACAGGCCGAGAGGATATAGCAGTAGAGTAATTAGCATAACGAACTCGTCAAAGGTGGTAAAAATTATTCATTTTACTGAACTTTGTTATAATATAGCTGGCGACTTTGCGCGTGATAAAAATTACAAATTGACTAAATGTATACACAATAAAGTTAACGGCATGATTTCTATTTCCGCTTTAAGCATACATTTTTTTAATATACGGGTAAAATATAATTTGTTTTTTACAATTATTATTTTATACTATTTATTATTTATTTATTTAAAGAAGGATGAAATGACGGCAAACAACTGACAGTTGCATTGCCATGACATTTGCATGTGTGTTTTTGTTTTCTTCCTTAATTGCTACCGTAGATTTTTCAGTTTAATATAATTTGAAAAGCACTAAGAACTAATATTCGTTATATTTTTTATAGACGATCTTCTATTGACTTTTCAAAATCTAAAGAATTTTATTTAATTCTTAAAATTACAAAATCTACACACGAGTCGCTGCAATTAACATAAATGTCGAACATATTTCCAGGGCATTATTCCCAGTGCTAATTCATTTATTTTTATAATTTACATATAATATTTACAAACATATGTACATACATGCGAGATTTAGATGCCATCACAGTTGTTTGTAGTAATTCTATTTATGTATGTTTTCCTAGTATGTAAAACAAAATGTAACAGAAAAAATTTAAAATTCTTTAGCTGTGGAACTACTTAGCACTTTTGTATGTAAGTGAACATACATACATACATATGTACATAAATTAAAGATTTTCCCGTCACTCTGAACACCTTAATGCAGTTAAAATATTTAGCGCTGCAGTTTGTTAAGGGAAGCACGTGAGGCATTAAATCAAAAATTAAAAAAAAAACGAGCTGTTGACTTGTTGATGGACAGCTGCGGCTTGGTTAATGTGCTACAACAGAACTTTGTTGTATGCATGACGTAATGTACACTTAGTACGTAAATATGTATGTACATATGTACATACAGAGTTAGAGGCATATATTAAATATATATACTCAAGCGACACAATTATTTATCAAGGTGTGGCAGCATAAAGCACTTTTGGAACTATTTACTGAAAACTTATTTATATCTACATATGTGTGTGTGCATGTGTGTGAACACAAAGTGCTTAATTGGCGCGTGGTTTGGAGGTACTTTCCTACGTACAAGTGATTTCTTACACAAACATACGTATTTACATAGTAATGTACCTATATACATATGCCATATATTTTTATGTATATAGTATAAAAAGTATGTCAACATACACATATTTATGTATATTTATAAACTATCCACATAATTACAATGCATTATAACATAATCAAAGGCATGTGCTTATAAAAAACATTTAAATTTTTACAAATAATTACAATACATGTAAATTTACTAACCTGAATCTTGAAGTGCTACTAGCTGCTAAATCCATAAGGAGAGATATTTGTAATTAGCGCTGCATAAACGTTAAATCCCAACTAGTTTGTCGCAAATAATTTTATCAGTAGCTTATAAAATGCAATAACAACGGCTGCACGCTTAAAACTAGCGCGCTGTATCTTTATTAATTTTTATGTCACTTCTTCACACTTGATACCCACATTTGTTTTCAATGAGCATTAACTTTTTATACCGTATCCACTTCCTGTAACATTTGTAATAGGAGTTGCTAGCATAATTGCAAAAAACTATGCTAATAGCTCGGCGCCAGCGGGTATTCACGTGAAACGGCTAGCACAACATCTACGGAAAGCGTGTGAAAGTATATTTATAATTTTGTTGATACATATATAGTATTCAACACAACCGCTCTGCATTAGTACACCTGTTTTATTTGCTACAAATATACTTATTTAAAAAACCGGCGGCAATTGACGCTACCACAGATGTTCACTGTAAGTTTATCGACATTCCCCAATTAAGCCAATAGTAGGAACAAATGAACCAGCAATTTACATAGACACAATACATTTGCATTCACACATTCATACAAACATATGTAGATGCAAAGCTTTCGAGTTGACATGTTTTGCGTCCGCAGGATATTTTTGTGTTCCTAAAGATACACAGTTGATACTAAATGGCAAGTGATGTGGACATCCGGCAACGGAAGGAGTTCCGTAAGATTTAATAATTTTTAACTAAAATTAATTAATTATATTCGAACTGAGCTTCTTGCATTTTAGCCTACATAATTATGTCCTGCAGTTCAACTTTGATTATTGCTGCTTTGACGCAATACCCTAAATGCTCGATTAGGAGATTAAAGGTTTTCAATTGAATGCCTCTTAATTCGGTTCTTATCTTTCTTTTGCTTTTTATAGAGTTGCAGCTAATAATATCGACGCCTCTATGTTAGATTTCTGGGGGCGTATAATGCCTTGACTTCGTTTATTCTGTGAATTGTTGAATGGTACTTTAATTTGACTAAGGTCATTGTTTCTGCCCCAATACACATAGTAAAAGGTGTCACTACAAACGCACACCATGCACTTTTTAATCACATCATTAACAAATCGAAATTATTAGAATTCGGTTTCCACACACATTTTTTACAAGATATAGAGATATTTAGATATTTATCACATCGCCTTTTTCCAACATTTCAGTGAAATGAACATTTGCATTATATTTATTATATTAGTTATTATTGCGTGTCATTAAATGTTGTTCATTTACTACGTATTCTACCGTAAAATTGTTTATTTTTATAATAATTACTCTTTTTCCATCACCTGCTAATAGACACAATCGCGCGCTTCTTTCAACCACCTTTTCGCAGTGAGTATAAAAAATCTTAACAAATTATTTTGTTTTGAACCCACATTACTGCAAAAAATTACGTCAATTTCGGTTGCGGCGAAACAAATGTCAAAGAAAGAGCACCGTAGTAGGGTTACCAGCTCTTAACAAACCCGTTAATTAACACAGCAATACCAATATTCGTTGGCTGATGGACACCACATTTTTACAAGATTTTTATGAGTATATTATACATTTTTATACATATGATTTCAATTCTTTAATTGAAGGTTAATTTATTTTATTTTGCTTAATACGATAACTAATCAGTATTATAATTTTTCAATTTCGATCATATGAATATGTAATTATGTGTTACATTTAAACATAATCTATATCACGCTTCCGAACCACCCGTTGGCTCCACAATGCAAGGCCGAAGCGAATTCGAGCAGCTGTTTGCAAACTGTCAAAACAAGTGTCATTTTTTTGTAATCGACAACGAGTCTTATGCAATGTCAAGCAACTAGGTAAAACAAATTTAAGGCTTTTGCTTGGTTAATATTTTTACAAATGTTTAAAAATTTATTTTGTAGATTGCTGTAAAGGGAGAAGAAGGTGAAGCAGAAACCACCACGTTCGCGTACTACGTTAATTAGAAGCATTTAACGCCAACTTGTGCGTAGTAACATCATAGTCCAATCGGTTAAAAATGTTCCGAAAAGTTTTATTTGCTACACCAGCTACAGCTGTTCTTTTAGCTGCTGTGCCTGTCAAGCAATCGGAAGTGAAAGCAGCCGAAAATGTGGAGGCAAATACCAATTTCACGTGCAAGCCAAGTGATTTGCCACTTTATCAATCCTTGCATGAATTACACAGGTTTGTTTTGTTTTCCACAATGTGTTTACAGATATAAATAAATTTTTCATTTGTTAGTACTAAAAAGGAATCGCATCCACCAAAAGACTCGCCGACGCGCCAAACTATTGAAAGTGGAATACGCGTTGTACGCACGGAAATTCAATCGGGTCTCAATGTACTTGCTGAGCAGAAGGCGCATTTTGACCACTATTATGAAACGGGCAAAGCGCATACCCAATCCACTATCGATTATTTGAATGAGCCGCAAAATATATTGCCACGTAGTGGTGCGATCGCAGTCGGTGGTTTGTCGGGCTTCATTTTTGCTGCGCGTGGTGGTTTCATTAAGAAAGTGCTGTACACAACCATAGGAGCTGGCACAGTGGCTTCACTTTGCTACCCTAAACAGGCGGAAGTATTTGCACGAGATGCGCTGGTACAGGCGCGCAAAGGTTATGCCATTGCTTACAATTTCGTAAAGGGTGTGAAACCAGGTGACGAAGTAACGCCCGAACCAGTCAGTAAATTCCCCACAAGCATGGAAGACTTAAAATATCTAGCCTTAGATCTGTACGACGAAGCGAAAGAGGCGATATTTGGCAAGAAGCAATAAACACAACTAGTAGTGGATATAGTAGCAAACAAAGTCAAATAACGAAAGCGAAACTTCAGCATGTATTCGCATTAAACTTATAGTGAATTATGAAGAGTGGACAATAGTGTGTAATACAATATTTAATATTCTGCATTAAGTGAGTGCAAAAGCAGCTTTCGACCAATGTTAATATTCACAAAAATAAATCTAAACAATTAGAGTTTAGGTAACTTTGTCAAATAATTGTACAACTACAATAATTAGCTCCTTTCTAAATAAAACGAAATAATAGCAAATTTCAAATAATGTAATATTTCAAAAATTATGCATCCACTTAAAAACAAAATAAATGCGAAGCGAGAGACGACTGAGTTATTCAAAATATTTCATTTGGAAAATTCAAATTATGGTACGTACTATATATGAAAGAAGCCTAAAGGCATCTAAAGCATACAAATCTAGAGCTAAACAGTGCGAAGTTTTTCTTATAAACTAATCGAAATGAAAAATAGTCAATATGTTTAATTTTGTATGTGTAGAATTAACACAAATTCGAATTTGTTTTTGTCCTTAACGGAGTTTAGTATTTTGCAATTCAACTCGATTAAGAAATCAAACCTGCTTAGTTTACATCCGGTTAGATCGCTTATTGTGAATATTGTTTTTATTGTGAATTGAAAAGTTTAACAGATGTTATAATTTTTGCTGCCAGTTTTGCGTTTACCTGCCTACTTTTTTTAAAAAAACAGGTGTAAATTTGAAAATTTTAAATAGAATGTAGGGATTTTGAATTAAGTAATTTCAAAATGGTTTAATTTGAATGTTATAAATGTTTGCAAGTGCTTGTGTCACTCTGACTTGTTGCAAGAAAAGGCGGAAAGTGCTTAGATTTATAAAAAAAACTTTGGCGCTAACAATATGATTAGTCGGACTTCTACTCCTATTTGTGGCTTGCGGCTATCTAACAAATGGAGAGAAAAAAGATACTTTTTTAGAAGTAGGCGTCTCATTTCACACACAGATTTCCAATTAAGAATGGGCGTCCTTTACAATTATTGCCGCGGATATACCATACATATGTTTATCCACCGCTAGGTGCCTATACGTCCAGCCTGAGTGACGTCTTGTACTCAATGCCTCCGGTAACAAAGTATCTACATATATGTACATATGTATACGAAATAGTGAGCAGATAAAGGAGAAAAGAGCCGCAAAACAATTCAACAATTGAAGACTATATCCGAAAAATCTAAAAAGCAGGTAAGAGGCCAACAAATGTCACAACAAAAATGTGTTCAATTGTTTTGCACAGCACTTTTAAAAAAGTGAAATTTACATTTCTATGCGATTGTTAATAGGTCAATGCTGCACCATTCCATTGCTAAATCTGTGTGTATAAAAAATGAAGTGTTTGCTTTTTTTATTTTCCTCATTTTTGCACACCTTATTTTCGTTTATTCATTACACTCCATTCCGCCATTCATAAGCATGCAACAGTATAAAAAAATGGCCAACAAGCGTGGTGGAAGATGGCTGTTTTTTATTGTGGATATTTTTTTTTATATTTCTAATAGTATGTTACAATATAATAATTGAAAATGTCAATCATCATTTTGATGTGACTGTCGGTAATATTTTATGTTTTAATTTTAACAGGGTGTGCACACTGACTGAAAGTATATTTCAACGAATAACTTGTATTTAAATATTAGATACAAATTCTTGGTTTTTTTATCTTTGTTGGCCGTAAGGAGGATTTCAAATGCCTTCTCACCATTGCAACATGTAATGATCGTGTTCTCTTTTTTCATGCATTTTTAACCTTGCTCAGGGGAATCTTTTGAATTACTTCAGAGTAAATTTTTCTAGATATGTCTTTTACAGGTCAGTTTCTACTCTACCTGCGTTCAGAGATGCCTATTATCAAGCTATTTGGGTTGATTCTATTGATTCAAACTCTTTGGGGCCCAGAACTCAGCGCCCATGTCGCATTTTTTAGTGCGATTATGTGTTGTGATTTAGTGTGTTACATAGCTTTTCCCATTTATCTTTCTTTTACTTTATTATTGCATGTCCTAACTTAGTTTTTGCAGCCTTTTTCCTTAAGCTCCTTCATTTCCTTTCTTCATCATTTTCTAGCTTCTTTTAATGGTAAAAACTGAGACATTATATTATAGATCTTCACTGAGCCAATTGGAAGCAAAAAAAGTTAAAGCCAAGAAGTCACCTGGACCAGACGGCATATGGCTCAAAACCGTCCAAACGTGCTACTAGAAATATTTAACACTTGCCTCAAATTTGTAAAAGAAAACAGCCCATTTTAATTATGTAGTAAAGGAAAAGGAAACCCCATCACCCTACCGGTCTCTATGCATGCTTAAGACAGCTGTTCGAAAGACTGCCTTACTAACGGGGCAGGCTGCTTATCACGCATAGAATAGGGTTTCAGACCTTACAGATCAACGCTGGGGGTAATTGAGAATGTCATGAAGAGTGTAGAAGAAGCGCACAGTAGATGCAAAAACTTAGACTACTAGTTTTACTCGCCACGCTAGATGTACAGAATAATTTCAATAGCGTTTAATGGTAAAATATGGTCTAAGCGTTAGAAGAAAACTTTAAAATACCTACATATCTCATCCTAATGGTGATAAGCTACTTGAAAGACACATTCTTGCAGTATTAACGCTCTGAAAGACCACAACGCGTAAAGGAGACTTACGTATTGGCCACAAATCTACAACGGAAATGGCTCTAAAATAACTGCCAACTCAGCAGGTTAATGTCCAACATCGGACGACCGACAGCTGAGACGGAACCTTATATCGACTACGCTGAATGTCTTGCTCTATGGAGCAGAGTTATGGGCAGACTCACGGACGTAAAGCTCTAGAAAAAGTGTCACGGTTGCAGTGAAGTTACATCAATAAGGCATTTGAGAGAAAACAAAATATGTACGTTAAAGGAACAAGGAACAAATGTCAACACCACGAAAAAGCAATTAAAGAGCGATACCTTAGAACGATAGCAAACTCGTTGGGTGGTAGTCGTCCACCTACCATGACGTCTTTGCTTCCAACGATTTTGCTATCGTTCTAATACATACATATATAAAATAGTATCTGGTGAGGTGGATTATTATATTACACAAATGCAAATCAATTTTTTAGGGAAATTGTCATGATAAAAAGAGGAAGACTAGAAGAACTTAAGATAAATAGATGAGAATTGCACCGCGACCTTAGGTTATTGTGCCTTCTTCTTAGTCGCAGCGATAAATTTCAATATACTGCTAGGTGCGAGTTGATCCCAATTTGGAAACATGAAAACAGGGCCTTTATCCTGCGTCTGCAGACTGCTATGCAGTCAAATAGCAGGTGTTTTGGACACCTCTCTCGGCCTACTTCTTCTTCCTTACGGAGGAGCTGCTATATGATACCCACCGCGATGAAGGGATCAGGACCTACCCTGTGAGTGGATGCTGTGGAGCAGGCGAGCTCATCTCTCAGTTCATTCCCGGCTATACCTTTGTCACCGGACACCTAGTGGAGGTGCGCTTGGTTACGTTCTTCTAGACTATTTCGCGGTTCTCTACACTCCAGCACCAGTAGCGATTTGATCTCAAAGGCAGAAATGACTTTAAGTACCACTTGATTGTACTATCTCTAAGCAGTAGCTCGAGAATGGAATCATTACATTCAGTCTTACTGCTAAGGGTAGTCTTAAAGTTCTTGGTGAAGTTTACCCTTTTGGTAATGCTGTCCCTTGGGAAATAAGTCAATACCCTATACTAGATTATCATCCGCACGGTCATGGTGTGCAACCAACTGACAATCCATTATTGTCAGATCAACATACTGCTACCATACAGCGTGGGACCAAGATATTTGACCATGTTGCTCATCTCTATCTTTCTGCTCCCACCGGTTAAGTTCCTGAGGCCAGTCAGGGACTTGGCCATCTTAGAGGAGTTGATGCTCAGCTCAACCCCACTGCCACTCATTCACCATCGTAAATACACCAAAAACATATGAAAAATATTTATATTTTTTTCTTTAAATTTTATTTGCTTCTTTGGGCAAGATTAGTCATTAATTAATTAATTAATTCATTTATTTAGTTATTCAATTATTGCCTGCATATTTTGATTTACGAGTATACGCAGCAGTTATTAGAAACGTGTTATTATGATTTTAATTGATTCCTCACTAACACATACACATGTAAAGTTCGACTTTCGAATATGATAAGCTTACAACAACAGTGTGATGAAATGACTTTTACTATGTACAAAATTAAATAAATTAATTATTTTCAATATTGTCACGCTACTTACATACATTCATACTTAATATTGTGCAATAAAAAATTGTGAAAGTAAAGAAAAAATACTTAAATTGAAATATTGCAAAATGTGAATAAATAATAAAATTAAAATTTAGTAAATATTTATAGCATTAAAAAACTCAATTAATACTAAATTATTACATAATTCATTCATAATAAATTTGCGCTATTAGAAATACAGTTATACAGCGTTTAACGTATTTTACTAAATCTAAAAAATATTTTAAAACTATTTTATTAAATTCATTGCATTTTATTTAAATTTACCTAAAACTATTTCATCATTTAATTGCGACTAACTACTTGCATAAATATAAATCACATAATTTATATAAATTAGGTTAGTGTTTCAACAGTGTAAATATTTGTTTTTCTTTTTGTTTTTTAACTAAGTTAGATAAATTATAAATAAATATGAAAACATGCTTATAAATAGTGAAAAAAGTTTAGGAAAGCTAGGAAAGCCCGGAACACAGTACTGCCTAGAATAGTGCAGACAAAACTAAAATTCTTAAATATTTACAGTCCATTTACGAAGTGATTACATGCCGGCCTTGTCAAGAGACAGATCTATCACGATACATTTTCCATGATCCAGGGCACGAAACGCGAGATGCGCGTGCAAACGCCGGGCAAATTTGCTTCCGCACAGCCAATGCCCCACGAGATAATGCCAGCCAAGAAGAAACGGCCGTCAGCGGATTTAACCTAAAAAAAAATAAGAAAGTAAATATTGTATAAAAACATAAAAACATTGCAAAATAAAATTAAAATTTCGAAAAAAAAATATTGAAAAAAATAAGTAAATATTGGAAAAAAAAAATAAATACTGAAAAAATGAAATATTGAAAAAAAGAAACAAAAATATTAAAAAAAATAAAATATTGGAATAAAATAAAAATATTAAAAAAAAATTAAAATATTGAAAAAAAAAATATTTAAACAAAAAAAATTAAAATATTGAAAAAAAAATATTGAAAAAAAAATATTGAAAATAAATAAAGCACACCTGCAACGGTCCGCCAGAGTCACCCTGACACGAGTCATGTCCGCCATTCTCATAGCCCGCACACACGAATATATCCGGTATCGACTCCTGACGTCCGGCGCGCGCAAACATCGATTCGCAAATGCCGTTACTCACAATCGGCACCGATACCTTAATGTATAAAACAAAGAAAATTATGAAATTAATTTCCTTTTTGATAAAATGTCTCAATTGGAATACCTCTTGTAAGACGGACGCCAGTGTGCCGCCCTCACTGAGACGTCCCCAACCGGTCACTGTGGCATTCATGCCAATCAATAGACTATCCGTTTGTGGCAAGCAGATAGGACTGACGTGCGGCGCAAATTCCACCGGTTGCTCCAGTTTCACCAAGGCCAAGTCATATTCGTAGGTGAAGAAATTATATTTGGGATGTACGACTTTTTTGGCAACACCACGTTCGATGTAGGGTAGTTGCTCTTGCACGTGTGAGAAGTCGTATTCGCCGACGCGTATGCGCATCTGAGAGATGAGTAGACTGTAATGGCGGTAAAAATAAGGCACAATTTAATAAGTATTTAAGGAAATTATTATGAAAAAATAATTTTTAAAAGAAAACTGCAAAATACGACAAAGCATTATAAGTAGAGGTTAAGTTAATACTTTTGGGATTTATTTATACGGAATTAACCTCAGCTAGTTTATAATATCGTGCCTTTTGTTATGACGTATTGTCTTCCAAGAAATTTTTAATAATGAAATCTCGGCAAAATGCTGTACTCCGAATATTTACCGGATGCCTTTTGCTGCTTCCATTTCAACATTTGTACAGCGTGGCCGGAAGATAATGAACGCCTCTCCAAGTAGTTGCTGCTGGGTTGTTTTCGCAGAAATCATCCCTATAGTTGTACGCTTGAAACGGAGCTGCTGCTAGGAACATCAGAGGTATTTCCTTTGATTATGTCGACGAGATCCGTTAGTTGTCTTCGATGACAACTATCGAGAACCTTACCAAAATAACCGCTACATGTCAGCAATTATCAATTATTCTCATTGGCAACTTAGTTTAGCAATCATATACAGGTATTTTTGAACCGAGTGATTCCGAAAGGATTTACATGGGGTGTAATAGTTACTCTTGGTATCTAGCCACAGTTGAACAACCATACTCAATCCCTACTCTTAGGTCTAGGTCGTACAAACCGTGCAACGCGAACTACTTTGAGTGAGATGCGGTAAGCGACCCTTGTGAAACTCTGGGTTACAGCAAAGAGAGATTGCTCTTGATTGGACCACTCCGTGTTACCGGTTTAAGTGCTTAGCAGGGTTGTAGCGTCCGTCCACCAGATGAGAAGCCCTGGAAGCGGCCGTCTGTCTTGGAGCAAGCGGGTGACTATATAAATGTGATCAACGAGTCTTTGCGTAGCTGGAATTGTGCCGCTGGGTTTGGGACTTGCCATGTAAGAATGAAATTCAAATGAAAAGAACACGTAAATCTCGGATATTGACTTCCCCAAACGTTGACGACCACAACAAACTCACAAAGTAGAAGTGTGATTCCCTTTCGTGTGTCTTCTTCAAAAGAATGCAGAAAAAAATGATACGAGACCATAATCTTAACCACAGTTTCACTGCCTTTAAAATTATAATGCTACTGGGATACGCAGATGTTTCTTTGCGACTTGAGACCTATGTCACTGGCGGCAGCTAGATATTTCAAAAACTTTGTTTATCTCAAAATCAGTGTAAATTCCACCAATAATTTACTCCGTCCTTCTATTCGAAGCGAAAACATGGTCGATGACGAACCCGGATTGGAGTATTCGAGAGAATTGTTCTTTGCAAGATCTTAGGAGCCATCCGCGTGAACGATGAATATCGAAGAAGGCTGAAGCACGCAGTGTATGAGCTCTACGGTGATATGGGTATAGTTAAGCGCATAAAACTCCAACAAGTGCGCTGGTTAGGCCACATTATTCGCATAAAAGATGATGCTCCAGCGAAATTCTTCTTCAATTCAAGCAAGTGCGTCCACGCATCCAATGAATGAATCAAGTACATAGCGACCTGTCTGCACTTGGGATGTACAACTGATGTGACCTCGCAAATGATAGAGAAAACCAGACCAACCAATGGTTACTGGACCAAAGAAGAAGATTCCGAACTACTAAGTTTTATCTTTACCGTGGGACCTAAAATGCTCTTTTCTTCATTTAACGTCTTTTAGATCAGTAGCGTTTGGGATTTAAAAACTGTCGTGTTATATAAAGAAATGATATCAAGTGGTATGCTAGCACTTTCATGTTATCTGCCAGATTTATTTGAGGTTTACCTTATGATATGAATCTAATCTCACATAAATCAAGCACCACTGATTTATTGCAAGCCACCGTTGTATAAATTCTAAATACACTTTTACATTACGGTAGTTAACGGTTATTTAATTACTTACTCATCGACGCAATGTCCCGCAGTTGCGATCCAATTCTCATTGATCAGCGCGCCACCACAGCGATGCGTGCTCGAGAAGCCGAAAAACGTTGTACGACGTACCGACACTTGCCAAGGCCAACGACCGAACGCCGCACTCTTGCCGCCCACAATGCGTGTCTCCGGACGCGCCAAAACCGGAATACCGCATTCTACAAATCCGTCAAAAATGTTTGGAATAAAGTAGGGAAGAAAAGAAAAAAAAGAAACCACCATGAGTAAAAAGATTAAGCGAGAAAACACATAAAATCTTTATGGGATTGCACGGCAACCCGAGGATGATTGAATGCAGTTAAATGATGGCTTAAATATTCTGGCGGTCAATCAACGACAGCAACACCCAACGCAGATCAGCGATGCAAATAACGCACCGAGTGATAAATGAACCGAAACTCAGCCATAAATAAAATATATGTGTGTGGAAGTAGAAGTCGGGTTCCAGTGAAGTTGTAAAACTTACCGCTACGTGCGGCCGTGATGATTTTAATAGCGGTGCTATTATTGGTCAAACTATCGGAGATCTCATTCGATTCGATCGTCGTCAGATTGTGGTGCGACAATGTCTGCTGCTGCGACGGCGGCCTCGGATGCGGATAATGTCCATAAGTGGGCATATTATGCGTTGCAGTGACAGCTGTAGATGATGAAGCGGGTGGTGAGAGCGATGATGATGAGGAAGCGGAATGTGATGATGTAGAAGATGATAATGATGATGCTGAAGTTGTTGATGATGATGATGAGGTGGTTGATGCTGGCGGCTTTGATGCTGGTGGTTGCCGTGTCGGTGTCGTTTGCGACCAAGTGGGCCGTTGAGTGGGTCTAATGGGCGACATTGAGCCGGTTGTATGCGCCGATGATGATGATGACGTTGACGAAGTGGATGATGTCGAAGTGGGTTTATATTTTTGCGTTGTTGTTGTTGTTGTTGTGGTCGTTATTGCTGTTGTTGGTTTTCCTGTAGACGACGAGTGCAGTGGATAAATTGTGCCGTCGCCGACGCCGCTGGGCACACCACTTTCGCTAATGACCCAATTGGGCGTGGTTGGGCGCGTGTAAGGACGCGTTGTCGTTTTTACCGTAGTACTGCTTGTTGGTAATCGCGTGCTTGTCGTTGTTGTTGTACCCATTGTTGTTGTTGTCGCGCTCGCAGTGCCGCTGGTGGTCGCCAGTGATGTGGCTGGCACTTTCGTTGGTGGCTTCGCATAAACAGGCGGCGGTCGATATTGTTGCTGGTGGTGTTGGTATTGGTGTTGCTGCTGCAAATTTAAATTATGAGTTTGAAATTATTCAATGTTATTTATGTCTATACGGCGGTCATCACGGTGCAGATTTTTCATATGGCCGAAATCAATTTTTCATTTCAATGCACTACAAAAACAACATGTGCGAACGCACTCATTCGTTGGATAATACCGTCTAGCGGCGACATGTGGCTAGCCTGTGAACGATTGCCGGCATCAGTGGACTTGAGCTTACAAAAAGGCAAACAAGGTAGTAGTAAGCAGGACCTTGGGCGCTTTACTTAAGCCACACACACAGTGGCCTGTTATAAAGGCTTGCAGTTTTAGGAATAGGGAATCGTTTTTGGAAATTATCAAAATGGCTTGGAAATATTCGGGAAGGTTTATTGCAAAAATAGCATTTAATCGGGTATAAAATGTCAGTACAAAGCACGCGCTCTTCGAAAAAAAGTATCTACCAAATTGGGTAGAATCTGTCATATCAATTCGGAAGCAAGAAAATTTATTGAAGCAGAGTTACGAAATAATTAGGCTCCAGTCTGAAAAGTAAGGCTGCCGTCTTTCTTCGCAAATTGATTCTCTGCTGAGAACTGAGACCTTCAAAATTTCGAAATGCTCTAGAAGACGGCGAGCATACGCTCGAAATCTTATATAATATTTCTATAAGCTTCTTAGCTCGGTTGGGTTTTGTAGGAGGCCTTAATCAGTCCCGTATAGATATATCATCCCATATCAAACGTCTCTGAGCGCGAAGTGTTTTTCGAACTAAATGTATTTAAGAATAAGACCGCTGAAAGGACCCAAACAAGCCAGCCTTAAAGATTTTCAATGAAATTTATGTTAGTGGTAGGATAGGTTATGTTTCGTAAAAAAGATCAAATTAGGGAGACCACTTGAACTGCTGGCGACGTTTGTTTGTTGTAATGCTCATAACTTCTAAGTACGGATCAAAACGTCCGTCATATATCTACAAAGCGCCTAGAACCAGCCATAAAGTGACTGACTGCGCTGACTGATACCTATCCAGCCAACTCGCCAGGTTCGTAGAAAGTATGATGCTTCACCCTTAGCCTGGCGAAAGATAAACGTGTTAATTAGGACACCTACCACTGCGACCATTTGAACCCTGCTAAGAGCTAGTCGTTCAACGGACCTTTTGCGTTCTACTCATAGCCAAAAGGTTATGTAAATTGAGGTCTATACTGTCATGTTGTATATTTTGTGAGTCTGTTTTTCAAATAGCTGTTCTGTTAAGAAAAGAATAAACGACTGACGAACAAATGTCCGCCGAGCCGAAAACGAAAAGAGCAGCGGATAAATAACTTCAAAACTTTGGATCTCGGTAGTTAATGAACTCGGGGTGCGAGACTGTAGGCTGACGACGTTGTCCTTGTGATTTCTGAATACTAACTACGAGCTAATCGAAGGGTATCTCAAGTATCCAGTAGGCTTAAAAACCTTGAAGGACACAAGTTGTCAAAATTGTATGGAGTAGGGTGAGGTGGAAACATCCACATACTTTCTCCTGCTTCTTCCAGCATGAAACATATCAGCAGTTTTACCTTCGGGGAGCCAGGAGTCGTAGCTGAAACTGACATTAGTAGTCACAAGAAATTTGTGATGGGCTCAAAACGCTTTGTCGATTTAGGATCTATGTATTATATAGAAGTTTCAAGTAACATAACGTACCGTTCAAAAGCAAGATCCTTGTTAATATCGACCTCTTAACCTAACCCTAACCCAAGTCCATTTGCAAAGATCCCTAAAGCCAAACTACGTCACTTTTCATATATTTCTATCAGCTTGGAATAGGTTTAACTTCAAAGCAAGTTACTGGCGCTACTGTCACATGCAATTAGGCCCTTAGCTGTCTTAAGCCATTTACGTATAGACAAAGACGAGACATTGTGTGATCGCCACATGCCGCGTGCTGCATGCCACACACAAAATAGACGTCGCACTTTCAGTTACTGATACACTTTAGCGGATCAATCGGCCGAGCAGCATAGCACGAGTGGACGTATAGCATGGCACAGCTTAGCCGCACCACACCCAAATGACGGGCAATCTTTCATCAGCTATTTTCAAACAATAAAATGTCGCTCAAGGCTAGATAAACATTTTTATACGCTTATGCGCAACAAAGTTGATTTGTTGTTGCTGTGTGCGCGATAATCCGCCCATGCCGCATAAGTATGCAAACATTGAAGCAGAAATTTGTCAGTTTGTCAGTGAGTGAGTGTTTAAGTAAATGACCTCGGCATGTGGCCCAGCCAGACTTAGTCCGTTTAAAAACCCGGAGAACAATGTGTAGGGATTTACATAAGTGCAGACAAACATACCTGTTGCTGTTGTTGTTGCCACATGTTAGTGCCTGACGATGACGAAGTCGCAGATGTGGCGAAAGACGCAGAGGAGACGGTGTGTGGTGGTTGAGGACGCGTCAACGACAGCGCCGATATTGGCGTTGTTGGTGCACTGGCCGCCGCTGATGAGGGCGATCCGGACGGTTTGACTGTCGCTGGCTGCGTAGATGTCGGCGGCACTGGCCTTCGCGTCGTGTACACAATACCCGCTGTGGTGTGCTGCTGTTGCTGTTGTTGCTGCGTCACTTGGTAGCTGGGCAATTGCGGCTGCGGCAAGATGGGTTTCTTTGTTGGCTTTGATGGCTTCGAGGGACGCATACCGGTCGGTTTCTCCCAGCTGGGCGGCCGCGGTTTGGTAATAAAATTTGGCTCAGTCGTCATGTGCCAGTGGTGTTGCGTTACGGCTGTCAGCTGTGGTGATGTATTCCATTGATCTGCAGAAAGTCATGAATTTATATGAGAGACACACATAGGTATGCATGTGTAAGCAGGCTTGTAAATCAGTTTTCGGGTAAATGTTATATTATATTTTAGCACAGGGATATCCTTATTTAGAAAAACAAAAATTGTTGCCATGTAAAGTTTGTACCACTGATTTTTAGATATTTGGGAACAATAAAGAAGTCCTCCAATACAAAATTCACCGAACCTCCCTCTTTGAGATTGAAAATGGTGGCAACCTTTCCCAAAAGCATCTCAAATAAAAAATGTATTGGAACTATTTATTACGCACCCATAGTGTACCACTTCATATCTTTCCAAACTTAATGATCTAATATTGCTGAACAAATGGCAACCCTTATAAAAAATTTTCAAATGTATGTTTTACTTAACCGCTTAAGTTTGTTACTCATACTGCATTATTTCTTTATTTTAAAACATTTGTTTACCAAAAAATATGAACAGGTGGCAACCATTATAAATTATTTTCGTCTCTAGGTTTTTAAACCATTTCAGTTTCAAATCAACACAGCAGCTTTTCTTTATCTTAAAAAATTTGTTTACCAAAAAATTTAAACATGTGGCAACCTTAATAAAAACATTTTTCACTGTATTTTTTTTAACTGCTTTACTGTGAAACACATACTTTAGTATTTCTATAGCTTATATTTTCTTTAGCCTACTAATTTGAACAGGTAGCAACCCTTATAAAACATTTTCCTATATACATATGTGCATAGGTTTTCCATCCGCTCCAGTTTCAGACCCAAACAGCAGTTTTTCTTTAGCTTAAAAAATTGTTTCCCAAAAATAAATGTTAACAGGTGGCAACTCTTGTAAGAAATATTTTATGTACTTCTTCTTAAACTTCTTCATTTTGGCATCATATTGTAGTACATATTTTGTAAACCGAAATATTTTTATTTTACAAGAGGTGGCAACATTTTATTTTGCTTTGTTCAAATACTGCTCAAAGTATCTAATTGGATTAAAAACTTTATAATCCCACTAGTAGATATTTCTGACTTCGAAAAGATTCAGACATTAAAGGCATCACAAACAATATTCTAAATGATTTTCATAAAAATTCCTATATAGGACACCCTTAATGTACACATTCTTCAATAGAAAGTACTCACTTGACGCCGTGGCCGCTGCCGGCTGCAAATCTTGCAATACCGAATTCGAGGTCCACAACGCATTGGAGTCCTCAGTTGAAGTGGTTGTCGTTGTTGTCGTCGCTGCTGAGTGAGAGGCGGAGAAAGACGTGGTTGTGCCCACTGTTGAGGGTTTCATATACTGAGGCTTATACAAAGCGCCCTGATGATGCGGCCCAGATGGACGTATGACCAGCGTTCCAGCGCCATGCGGCCGCTCAATAGTAGTCATACCACTGCAAAGAGAAGCATACAAAACTAAGCATACATTATATTGCGTACGCCATGATCTCAACTCACCTTATACTAGGCTTGTGCGGCTGATGCGGCGGTCGAGGTCGATGATTCACACCGCCAATGCCCAGAGGTTTGGTGGGACGCGTGTAGGAGAACGTCTGCGGCATTACAATATTCTCTGTATAATTGTGCGCACAACACGAACCGAACATGAACGAGTCCACACACATGCCCACATGTCGACCCTCCGACTTGATGCATTCCCACACGAACATGCAAGTGCCCTCGATGCGCCCAATCGAGCAGGGCTTCTGACTGATTTTGAAATTTTGACTCCGTTGCAGCTGATTCCCCGACAACGCGGCATCACCATCTGGTACGTTGTAAGCGCCAGCTGCAGCCAGCGTGGCAGCCGATGGCAATTGTAACGCGTTGAATGCAAACGCCGCATTGCCGCCGATGCTGTGCGCTTGGCGATAGTTGTTGCTATAACCGTCCGCGTACTCATCATCGTCGTCGTCGTCGCCGCGTTGGCTCAGCCTGCTGCTCGTGTAGAAGTTGTATGCTTCGGCGAGTGTATCGCTCGCCGTTGGCGCGCCGAATGCGGCTGTCGCCGTGGGCAGTTGTCCGCATAGCTGCATCAGGCAATTGGCTAATAGTAAGGCTAGTAATACTTCTATTATTTGGTTTAGGCAAGCGTTGACTCGTGTGCGCCGGGAAGGCGCTATTGAGGACTTTAGGTGCGACCATATCGATGCGGTTGTATATGACGCAGTTCGTGACAGCCGCGAGAGCTGTCTGCACGGCGGCGCTTTTCCATCTGCCGCATACGCCGTGGTTGACATTTGCGGTAGCCATATCTCAGTCTGCTCGGTATGTTTCGCGCGTGCTTCGCATAATCGTCGGCATTTGCGTTTAGTATGTCGCGGTTGTTGTAAAGTCGACGCCGCTGCTGTTTGCAGCGATTGTGTAGATTTCCTTGTTCTGTTGGACAGTTGATACCGATTTCTGCTGCTTCCTATGCCCACTTGTCTCGTGTCCGTGACTAGCCATCTTCGACTATAACAATTATTACTATTCCACATGTTGCACAAGTATGAAAATTCTGCAAAAAAAGAAATGGAAAATATAATGAATTTAAAAAAAAAAATCTTCAACTCTGTGGTTTACATCGCAACCACGTGAGTTACAGATAGTATTATGATTCTTTCCAAAAGAAAATTAGAAGGAAGCTCTAAAAGCAATTAGTGAAGATTGGAAATCAATATATGCCTGCTTAAGGGAGTTTTTCCGGACAGCTATGAATATAAAAAAGGAGATAATGCAATTGTAAAGGGTAGTACATTTCGAGGGTCCTTACTTTTTTAAAGAAAAAACACAGAAGCTTCAAATTTAATAGCGAATATTTATCATTCGAAAGAATATTATTCCACATTTATTTTTTTGAAAATTATCTCTTTCAAATGTTGGCCGGGTCTAATTTCGGATCTTCTTGGAACTTTTCAAGAGCCTATAGAGGTCAGCAATGCGGCTTGGGAATTAAAGACCTCGACAAAAAATCGGGATAGTCGTCCCATACGCCAGCCCGAGTTGCTGCGAATGGCGCCGAATCGACTTTCTACGGTCTTCGGATACACTCTCAGCTACTGCTGGTATATTTTATTCACTTCGTGCTGGACGTGGTCTATTCGGTCCAGTATTATCCAATAATGACTGCTGGCTCTCAAAAAGAGTTCTCTACAGAACGTGAATTTCGTAATGAAATTGAACGATTTGTAAACGTTCTTCAGACGTTAGTCTTTCCATGACGAAATGTCAAACAATACTGAACAAAAATAACATGACAGCTTGACACAACTCACTCGTAACCTATCAAAAAAAGGCTATTGAAAAGAGTACATCTACTTCAACTTCAAAAATTCATACAATTTCGTTGCTGCTAAGGGTATTCGAACATACTGCGTTATTAAAAACTGTCTCTTATTGAGAAATCTGTACCAACCTCACGATCCAAAGATCATCGTCGTGGATGTACTCTGTTTCTTTCTTCTTCTTTCTTCTTTTTTGGTTTTTGGTTTTTGATTCGATTAACTACTCTGAATAAGAACAAATCGGAACTCCAAAAGATCCATTATCTTTATCCAAACAATGTTGGATTTTCTGGTAATACATATGGCTGTTAAGCTTATAGAATCTATCGGTAGCTCCTCCAGTTTATCATACTGTGGGGACCCCAGGTGCTCACAGCGCAATCTTGCCAGAGCGGGATAAGTGCATAAGAGATGCTACTTTGTTTTCCTGGTGGCCTGCTGTAGACATTGTCTGCAGTATTCTTAAGCTGTCAGCCGCATCATGTTCTTATAGTCTTTTCTATCGGTTGTACATTTTTAAAGCCTAACCTTCAAGAAATAAGTTTCCAGCACTAAGAAAAGTTTAACAAGGTATTGTTGTTATCCTAAAAGTAGAAATAAGATCAGAAGAGAAAAAGGCTATGGAATTAAAAATAGCTTAGCGAACCTCCAATTTGGAGCCGAAGCTCAATGTTACTGGTTCGAAACAAGAGTTGATAAATGAAAGACACAGCACTTACTACTAACAGTTATCTATTTAAACAGAGTTGCTGAAAGTATAATACTTGGCCAAATAATAGTTATCGGTTCCAAACACAGTTGCTGAAAGTGGTAGAAAACTTGACCACCTCAAATTTTGAGAATTTCGGTCATGTAGAACAAGCTATCGTATGAATTTATATTGTGGACTTCGAGAAAAACTGTTATTTAAAAGGATGTGAAAACTGTGAGGAAAAAAAGTGTTTTCAAAACTCTGCCTTTTGTGGGATTCCATAATTCACCGTCAGACTTTCTACTCTCAACCCTTTTGAGACATGCAGTATCGATCGAAAGTACCAGCAGGGTCATAGGTCTCTAGTAGAAAGTGCTTTGAATATTTAATTAATGTATTTCATATGCCGATAAGACATGATGGCAATCAAAACATGTCAAGTCAAGTGAAACGCTTGTAGCCCAAGCGAGACCAGACAGCTTACTCAACGGCAGACACTGGACAATCAAGTTCGCGATCGAGCGTCCAGTCAGTCCACCTGGTCGGTTGTACATGCCGGTGGTCAGTCACTTGGGCAATAGACAGCCGACAACGGACACTGAGAGAATGGGAGGACGGTAGGCGGGCAGTTAGTCAGAGCGGTGAAGCAGTCAAATGCTTTTCCAGTTAATGGACAATGAACGAAGTTGTCAATTTAATAGGAGGCCGGCAAGCTAGTTGGTGAGGTGCTTGCCACGTGTAGGTATGTACAGCTCCGGTATACATTTAGATGGTGTATCTAATAAAAACATTATTTATATACGTACATATATGTATGTATGTCTGGGTGCATAGCGTGATAAAAGCGTAATTCAAAAAAACTAAGAAAACAAATTAAAACAAACACACTGATTAATGAATGAACGAATTGTGGAAAGAAAGAAAGATATAAGGAAAAAAGGTTAAAAGAAATAAAGAAAGAAATAGAGAAAGAAAGCGTGCGGCGTTGCAAGCTCTGAGTCGTCTGTCATAGAGATTTTTCCCTCCCATTGAGGCGGCGCTGAAAGGAGGACAAGCAAGACAATGCCAAGCGGGCTTGGACACAAATGGACGCGTCGACGGACAGGCGGACAGACGTTTGCGCTATGGCGGGTAGTCAAATCAGCCGGGTGGGCACGACTGGCAGGGTTTGGCAGTTATCAGACGAGCGAAACCTGCCAACCGGCAATTAGCTGCAACGCATTGTAACATTACAAATCTTAACACTGCATTTCCATTTATTGCTGTTGCTGTTGTTATAGTTGTTGTTGCATGTGGCAAGTGCAGTGACTGTTGCGGTGCAGCAGACAAGGCAAGCGGCAAGCAACACTCAGCAAACTTGATGGAAAAGAGCAGCAAAGCAAACACCAGTGCTGCGTAGAGTGTGGCAGCAACAATAAAAACAAAATCCAAAACAATAACAACAATAACATCAACTGTGCCAACAGCGGCATTAACAAACAAATGATTGTTGCTGTTGCTGTTGTTGTTCATGTGGAAAAAGTGACGAGTTGGACAAAACCATTGACTGGTTTAATTGCAACTTTTCACTTTTCCGACTGCATACTCGGTACAATGGCTTGCAGCAGAAAGCAAAAATAATGGCAACAATAAAAACAACAGGAAAAAACAATTACAAAAGCAACCGAATGAAAATAGAACAACGCACCAACATTGTAATCGTAGTACAGTAATAAGCTGGCGATCATCTAAAAATCATTGAAGACGCTAATTTTCAAACAAAGATCTTTGTATAGACGTATAGGGTGCGGTAGAAATCCATTTTTGCCAAACTATATGCCGTTTCGATTTAATTTTTTAGCGAAAGGGCGCAGACGTTCAAGGAGATCGATTCAACATTAAATAAGTTTTAGTCCACCTATATATATATATATATATATATATATATGTATATAAATACTTGTAGGTACAATCTAAATGGTGCTTTTACCGTTTCAAGGCGTTGTTTGGTTTAACCTTTTCTGCCAAATAGGCCATTCTAAAATGGTTTTATGGCTATCAGAAATACGCTTCCAGATGGAGTTCAGTTACTATGTCTAGGAGAAGAAGTCATCCTTTAGCATGCCTGCAATTCACACGAATTTCAAAATACTCTGCAGCGCCACTATTGGTACATGAAGAGTATCATACCGTGAGGACCCCCAAAGGCTTACAGTGTAGTCTTGCCAATGCAGGATTTGTGCACAAGAGATTCTTCGTTGTTTCTCCTGTCTTCCTCTAGACATTTCCAGCAGTCTTATAGATCTGTCAGCCTTATTCTGTGGGCGTGTGTCGCTAGCAGACAGTTTTGCATATGATTTTTGAAGTCTTCGTTCCATTGAGTTTTAATTTTCTTTGCCATGCTTATGTTCAGATCGTCGTATAGACAATGCATGGGTTTCCCAATATTGATCACATTTTCAGGTGTTAGCTTGAAATATACTGCAGTGGTCCGATAACTTAATAGACTTCCTTATGTCTTTTGACAGTACATCGCCGCACCAACTCCTTCCATCGTTATGCCTAAGCTCGAGTAATGTTCGAATACTCCAAAAAGTATATGCTATCACAAATACAATCTGATCAAATTTGCCCAAGACTGATAAAATATCATCATCATCATCATTTTAGTACAAATTTTAATTGCCGCTTTCAAAATCACTACACTTGGTGTAAGTGCGGCTGGGATGGCCTTTAGTGCCCTAAGCGAATTTCAGTATTAGCATCTCCTTTCCAGAAAAGTTGTTAAGCTCGGATCACTGCAGCATATAATTTCCATACAAACTGATTGATAAAAATCAAGCTCCTGCAAGAAATATGTTATATTTGTAAAGACTATTCTAGCTTCGGCATAACCGAAGTTAATGTTTTTTCTTGTTTTTTTTTTTTTATTTATTTTCATTTATTTTAGTTGCATGCATCGCGCTCGACAGTGAATTATTGACACAAAGCTATGCGCTTTTGCTGACTGTCTGTTACTTTTTTCTTGCCTCATTCCTTTCTCAGCCAGTTTGTCATTCCGCCTTTCATTGTTATTGATGCAATTTCTTCCTCGTGAATATTTCTTCCTTTGCCATTGTGCATTAACCATGCAGCACGTTATTTTTTCTTGTTGTTGTTATCGTTATTTTTTTAGTTTTCTTTGCTTCAAAATTAATTATTTGGTTTTGCTTTTTAATTGCTTTTTTTTGTAATTTTTCTAAAATGCATTTTCCCCTCTCTCTTTCACATTTCAACATTTTTAATTAGTGTTAACATTTTATTCGCTTTTTTGCCTGTCCATAACGTTGCACCGCTGGGTACACAACTGGCTGTGCTGCACCACCACAGCTGGTTTATGAGGTGTCGGTACGTTTGCATAAGTATGTATATGTATATGAATAAAGTGTCTGCAGCATGTGACATTTGAGGCAGCCGAAAAGTGAAAATATTGAATTGGTTTCTCTGGTTAATTAAATATTATTTCGCTTGCATAACCAGATTACTACCAAGATTTCTACTAATTATCACGTTAAGTCTGTCTTTTTCTCCAGATTTCAAATAGGATTCGACACATATCAGACAAAGATATAATGGGTTTTTCAATAAGAGCGCTGCAAAAGTTTTTTCAGTTGAAACAAAAACCATTTGGGATATCAATGAAATTCTTTTTTTCTGTGAAATTACATTCGATGTCATTATGTATGGACCTCGAAATTTTAAGATTAAAGCCTCTATCTTCAAGGTCTCTAACTATCCCTCTATCGAAGGTGAATTTTTGGAGCTTTTGCTTTGCATACCTCAGCGGTGGAGCTATAATTCGTTAGCTTGAGGCATAATACAAAGGTTTCAACGCCTAAGTGCCTGCTTCAATTTATTACAAAATTATCTTCATAATGCAATTTGGATTTCTAAATAAGTTAAATTCACGACAATTTGATTAAAGCTTTCAAACTCACCTTTTTTCGGCCGGTATTGCGCACATTAGTGCCGCGGCGTGCTCAAATCTACAATGATAAAGAAATTAAATTATATTAAAAAGTGAGTTTCACACACATACATGTATTTTATACATATGGAATTACATATATGAATGTATACATTTTAAATGAAATTTCTGCCCACACCCAAATGCAGTCTAAGACACTAAGCTCGCGCGCTAAGCGAAAAATCGGTCGTTGCCGTGGATGCAGTAACCCATTGCCCTACTCTGCTTCGCTTGAAAGCCAGTATGTACATACATATTTGTTTATTTATATACTTACAACTAGATATATATATATATATGTATGTGGAAACCAGTGCAGATAAAGGCTATGTTGATTTGGTCAGTTTCACTTTTGATGCATCTAAGCCACACACTTACATAGATAGGCATGCAGTACAAGTATAGGCAAACATACAAATATATGTCTGTATATATGTATGTATATGAGAATTAACTGCATCTGGCAGCCTAAATTGCAAAATTCAATTAATTGAATTTTCACAACTCCACAGGCGATTTTACTTGCTATACAAGCGGGTATGTGTACAATATGTATGCATGTATGATTGGAAGCACACTAGATAAAATGGAAAATGCTGCAGGACGTTTGTACTTTTGTTTATGAGCTAATATCTTTAAATACATACATACATATGTATATGAACATACATACCTATATGTATATTCATAAACTTTTTTTTGCAACTTCTTAGCTACCATATATATACATGTACACATGTAGTTGATTCGACTATATGTAAAAACATTTCCTAATCTACGCAAGCTTTCATATACATATATTACATACGAGTACATATATACATACAAACTTATATGTCCGTATATTTATAAATAATGGCCAAAACGTGAGCATAACACTATTGACATCGATCAGCGTCGCCATATGCTGGAGTGCAGCTATTTAGTTGCTTGGCTTGGGTGCAACTAATCTGCAGTCGATCAAAACTCTTGCAGCCTCCCTCACTGTCTCTCTCGCTCTTAGTTTCTCTAAGTATTCGTAATGGTACATAAGTGGGAACAACATTATTGACAGCAAACGTTCCGTAAGAAAATTAACAACAAAAGGAAATCTATATCAGCAACGAGCCGGTTGGCTTCAAAACAGGCGACATAGTGGGACAATACCTCTATTTATGCAATCAAAAGTTCATACAAATTCTGTATAAAGTTTCTCGTATTATTTCAAACTATACCGTCATTTGATTTTTAATTCCTAATTTCATAATTCATAAGCAGTGTCTCCGCCAGTAAAGAAGAAGAAAAATTTCAACTAACTATCTGGAAGATTATTTTATATTTAAACTAATACACTATGTGTCGTCTTCTCATATGAAAATTAAATTGTCAATTTCTATGCAGTTGTTAAAAAGGCTTAACTGTGCGAAAAAATAATGAGACTTTGTTCATAATTTCAAAATTCTTAAATTATGTTTCTACATTTATGTCGTCTTCCTCAAAGTAATTCTTCTTGGTCCCAAAGCACGGGCAACGGGTTTTTCAATTCTCGAAACAGTTGTTAAAGTAAATGTCCGGCACAGCCTTAACGAGTGCAGAGATTCACATTTAATGTCTTAAATTGATTCAAAACGGTTTTCCCGGCGCTCTCGTTTGAGTTTTCTGAATAGGCAGAAGTCAGACCGAGCCAAATCAGGCAAATATGGTGGTTGCGGCACGATATTGGTCGGAAATTTGGTGAAAACTCACAAAGAATCAATGCAATATGCAACGGTGAATTATTTGCTGTAAAAACCAGAAGTTGTCGGTCCATAATTTCGGCCTCTTTTTACGAATAGCTTCGCGCAATCGACGCATAAGACTCAAATAGTACTCTTTGTTGATAGTTGGGCCGGTCGGAAGGCATTTGGAGTGTACCACACTCTACTTCGGCTCACCTTTGCCAAGATATTCGGCCGACTGATCATCTGTTTATGGATCAGAAGCGTAGATCCAAGACTCTTCACCAATTATACTACGTTCCATGACATCCTGATAGTCGTAAAACATTGGTTCACAGACGTTAACGCGACGCCGTTTTTTGAAAAAATTCAGTGATTTTGGAACCAATCGTGATTTCACTTTTCTTAGGCCCCAATGATCGTTTAAAATTGTTTTCACTGATCCTTCCGAGATTCAAACGATGCCAGTAAGATCTCTACCTATTAATCGTCGATTCTCAAGCACCAATTCCTTTATGTTATTGACGTGTTGGTCATCCGTTGTTGTTGATGGTTGTTCTAGACGTCGTTCGTCGTTAACGTTCTCGACCTTCTTTGAATATATTATATCGACGAATGCGCCTTCGCCCGAAACTCAAATTAAAAAGTCTTACATTTTTTTGCCCACAGTGTCTTTGAAATGGTTTCGATGTTCAAGAAAGTCTAAGTATCTTAAATCGACAAGCTTTTCTTAATATTAAGACTGTGTTCACTACTTCCTTCGAACATAATATAGATTTTAGGGTCACACTAAAACCTTTAAAAAGAAAATTTTATATACATATTCTATAAATAAATTCCTTAATTCAATGAAAGAACACGAAATTAATTTTTTAGCTTCCAAGTGCATTTGAGCATAAAATTAAATCAATTTATAATAAATTAAAAAAAAAATAAGAAAAATTTGAAGTGGTTTCCAAACAATATACGTTATCTAAACTTACCACTGAGTTTCGATTGAAGGTCTTTTAATAGGTTTAACTCAGTGTTGCTTTGTTATGAGCTCTGCTTAACAATCATCTATCAGTAAACAACTGCCATAACTTAAGTGTGGCCTACCTACGAGCTGTAACTTATATAATGTATTGGTTACTCACATGCACAGGCTTTAAGAAATATGACACAACGTACAAATATTACAATATATACAAATTTTGCATTCAAAATTTAGGCTTAGCTATATTTTAGAGGCTTTTAAAATACAGCTTATAAATTAATAGAAAAACATAATTTTTTTATAATTATTTTAACATTTTCTAGTGATAAAAAGGTAAAGTATATATATTTTTAAATTTATTATATTTTTGTAAATTGGTTATATAACACTGTAAACCGATGTAAGTGCTCCCCACTGTCAACGACATCCACCAAAGTTGTACCATTTGACTTTACTGGCTTTTGGTAAAATATCACCATTAAGATAAAATCCGCAAACAAGCTCTTATGCATACTTAGACTCATGTATATATACATATATATATATATAACAGGGTTAATAGGCTTAGTTTTTTACAAAGCTTGTAACACCCAGAAAAAAACGACGGATAGCTTTTAAAGTACATATGTATATATACAAATGATCAATATCATGAGTTGAGTAGATTAAGCCATGTCATATCTGTCTGCATATACACAACTTGAGCCTCAGTTTAAATTAAATTCAGGCTCCATGATGAAACATCTCCAAATGGGTTGAGGTTGATCGACTTCGCCAGAGCCCGAAATATCGTTATATGTTGTACTAGATTCCAGCTTAGAAAAATTCATCAGTCCTGGCTGCCTCTGCATCGAAAAGTCACCAAACCCGTCCTTGTGCAGCAAAAACGCACGTCAAAAAACACAAGGAAGGTTGGACGTCGAGAAGCTGCAATCACAAGAGACAACCGAACGATTTTCTACTCGACTTCCACTCTTGCTCTCTGAGAGCGCACATCAGCAACTCGGTATAAGGAAACAGTGGAATGGCATTTAAAGCTCTTTTCTTATAGCTGCAAACAAAACTATTGATTTTCAAAAAGGCAAAAGAACAGCTGGTACGATGGTGTGGATAGGTTAGAGAGTTGGAGAGAGAAGACGTATTTGCGTACAAAAAAGAAAGAGGACGAAATTCATGAGTACAAAGACCTTGACAAGCTGGTTGACAGGGTCAATTCTCGAAAATTCTACAAAAATATACGGCGTCTACAGAAAGATTCAATACCGGGGCATACTCAACGATTGGAATTTAAGTGTGCTCTGTCCAATCCACAAAAAAGGAGACCCCACAACCTAGCACAATCACTGTGGTATAAGCCTCCTCTACACTCAAACTGGATAAGGAAGCGAAAACAATGGGTCTGGCAGTGAACGAGGACAAGACAAAACATCTCCTAACATCAAACAACGATTTCGTAAATAATTTCGTCTACCTTAGAACCAGTATTAACACAAATAAACAATATCCCCTCGAAATCCAAAGCAAAATAACTCTCGTCAACAAGTGCTACCGCGGACTGAGTAGGCAATTGAGAAGTAAAGTCCTCTCTCGACGAACAAAGACAAAACTCTATAAGTCATTCATAATTTCGTCCTGCTATGTAGGACAGAGACATGGACAACGACAACATCTGATGGGTCGACGTTACGAGTTTTCAAGAGAATGTTTCTGTAGAAGATTTATGGTCCTTTGCGCATTGCTAACGACGAATATCGCAGTCAATGGAACGATGATCTATACGAGATATATGACGATATTGACAAAGTTCAGCGAATTAAGAGACAGCGGCTACGCTGACTAAGTCATGTCGTCCGTACAAATGAAAACAGCTTAGAGAGTAGAGGGAAGCCGAGGAAGATGAAGACATCCACTCCGTATAAGAGATCAGCTGGAGAAGAACCTGGTTATACCTGGTATCTCAAAGAGGCGCCAAATTGCGAAAAGAAGAAACGACTGCCGCGCTGTTGTTAATTCGGCTTTAACCGCGTAAGTCTCTCAGTTTTTAAGATATGGATCTAAAGTTTAGTCCACGTTCTTGCCCCCCAGGAGCTGCTCATTTGTCAGAACCGTCGATATTGGACCAGTATAGCAAATTGTATCACTATAGCGTATTATATAGCTGCCATACAAACTCTACAATCGTAATAAAGGGCTTGTATGGAAAGCTCTTTCATTTGTCGACATATTTTCAAGAAATTAATTCGATCAATAATGCAATCGCTGACTAAATTGTTCAGCTTGGATTACTTTCTATTTTGTTTTGTATTAGTTTAAGAGTAGTTACGAAGTAAGCGGTGTGAAACTAGTGTTTGCTGCCTCAACCGCTTATATATTTTAAGGCATGGGTATCTGCAGCAATTGTATGAATGTGAATTGCGCATGTGCATGCTGTTTTGTTGCTGTTGTTGTCGCGCTAAATTGATTATTGTGACCGCCACATTTCTTATCTTTAAGCGATCAATTTTTCGCCATTTAGTCGTGTTTATTTACACGCCGTTACATGTTAGCATAGTGTTTGCAACCAATTCGTACGCTTAACGGTAGTTGTGTGTTTAAAGGAAAAATAATCAAATAAAAGCATGCAGTATACATTTGAATGGGAACTTTTCACTTATTCTTTTTGGTCCTTCTAACTTTTATTGTTGTTGTTATCATAGTTATTTTATTTCTTGATTGGTTGCAATTGTTTGCACGCATTCAACGCCCAAAACAAACACACATACACATACGTACACATATGGGAAACAACTTGGTGCAGCAGCCCAATAATGCCGCCTTCAGCGGTTCACCAACACCGACACCGCCACCGCCACCGTCGACTACTTACCACCAACCACTTAAGCAATCGTATAATTTTTCCATTATCCGCCCATTCGTTCCCTCCAGTGTTATACCGTTTGGCTTACAACAAGAAAGTGGGTCAGAATTCGTTCAATAACACTTTGCATATTTTTTATTATTGATTCTTGTTCTTATTGTTGTTGTGGTGTTTTTTTTTTTTGTAAAACTTTTATTTGCTTAAGGAAAATTCAAGTAAGTGTGTGTTTTTGCATTTCTGCTGTTGTTTGTTGATAATTTTACACACTGGCCAAATGACCAAATGGCCTAATGGCGAATGATCCCTGCGGTTACTACCTGCCGCACTCGTATGACACCACCAGAGGTGCGCGAAATGTACCGTTTTACGATCTGCTGGTATGTTGTAGGCCAATGCCTTGCCATTTATATTTTTATAGTTACTAAAATATTCTTCGATTTTTTTTCATTTTTTTTTGTTTTGTTTAAGAAGTTCGTAGTTTTGTGGTTGAGTTTATGGCGAGTTTAAATTATTAATATGAGATTCTTTAATGGTGTTTGTTTTCATGTTGCCTTTCTATGTTAATTTTGTACTAAAATCTTTATGGCTATATAGAAATATATAAATATATATGTATAATTTTGTATGTGTAATTTTTTATCTATTGAATTACTATTTCAAAGTAAATTTTAAATTTTTAAACATTAATTTACACTATAACACAGTATAACTTCTTATAATAGGTGGCAACTCTTTAAAGAAACTGCTAAATAAAGTCTTCCCAATTAATTAATTTTCAGCAGGCGTTGATAAACTTTTTATTTTATAATATTTTCCTTTGATGAACTGTTAATGAAAGTTGGCAACTCTATTCTTAAAAAGATCTTATTTAAACATCTTCAGTATACTAGGCGCGCGGACGTTGTAAATGTTGTGGTATTTAGCTATTATTTTTTAAAGTATGTATTTTATTAAAAGGTTTTATTTTTTAGGTTTATATTTGATCAGCATTAAAATGGAGTAACGGTGGTTCTCTAAACGTTCCATACGATTACTCAGATATTTTCGAGGTAATCGAAGTAATCATTAAATTTGTTTGCTTACAATGAATTTATCGAAGTTTTACATAACCCATATACATACATACATTAAACAATATCACTACAATATCACCTGTTACCTACATTTTTCTTCGAATTATCCAGCTATTTGCCCCTCTTAACTGACCCAAATATTTCTGAAACCACTAAAGTGCTTCGGAGAAAAAACAGAGAATTTCAATTAAAACCGCAGAACCGTCAAATATTACAAATTATGACAAATGAAATGAAAAATGAAGAATGTAATGTCAAAATAAAAATCGAAAAACCGCAAATAAAATGATACACCAAACGCCGGTGTAGCAGTTGAAGAAGCATTACAAAAAAGGCAAAAAATATGGTGACCTTAAAATTGTGTAGATATTAAGATATTCAGCTTTATCAATTTTCCGGTATATTGTAACAGCAGCAATCGCCGAAATTTTAATGCGCTACAAATTAAATAATTATTTATTTTTAATTCAAATATGGGCAAAAAATTGTAGGACTTCTTCATAGTTTCAAAATACTGTGTGTTGTGAAAAAGGGGGTTTACCTTGAAGGGTACGACATAAGTTTTGAAGAATAAATTAAGAATTTTGAAATTGTGAACAAAGTTTTACCATTTTTTGGCCACAAGCAAAAATAAAAAATGTCAAATTTCAAACTCGCCGAATTCCATTTTGCTTAGAAAGACTCACTTATTTTCCTTTTTATCCTCAATACTTTGTTTTAATGCTTTTGTTTTGGTTCAACCAACTCAGCGTAAACTGTTTTATTTGAGTTTCTTTAAGTTGGCTTAACTGTCGGTTAATCACCATCATTAATTTTATCGCGCTTCCTACTTTGTTAGCACATCAAGTCGTAATGAAGTAATTAAATTTGAGTTTTGAATTTATTGTTTACTATTAGGAAGGCAGGCTTGTTGCCTTTCAAAGTAGATGGCTAGATAAGTAAAGTTTTTTTGTTGTTGTTTATGCATAAGCTTAGCAAAATTAGCAATAATTGCAAAATATTTCAGAAAACTATAATTTTTTTCTTGCGATTCAATATTTTTTTTTTTTTAATTAAAATGAAATACATATATAGTTTAGGTACTTTATCCTTAGATATTTCTCCACCTAATCTACTTAATTTTAGAGGTTGGCCCCAACAGTGATATCATTTAGTAAGTCATAAGACCCTTACAAATCGACAAAGCCCGGCTTGAGCTTAGTAGCCAACGTTCCGTAAGGGCCCCTACTATTGCGGCAAGATGAACTTTGGTAAGTTCTTCTTTGGTAAGAGTTCTACTCTAAGCCAGAAGGATATTGCAGTGCACGGGTGCCCCTTTTGACTAGCTCGTCGGTTTTGCGGTTGCCAGCCAAACAAGTATTATGATGAAGTAGCTTAATGCAATTTTTAGTTAGAACAGACAGTGCCTGACTAACTTGGAGTGCATAGTTAGCAAGCTTAGCGTTGGTATTGCAACTCTGCTATCGGGGTGATCGCTCAACTCCCTAAAACAGGCTGCACATCGTAGTAGTTTCTCTACAGCCAGCTTGAAATCAGCCTTTCCATTGCAAATCCAGGAGCCTAAAGCTAAGATTGTCGGATAGCTCCTTACAGAAAACTCCCCTATAACTGTCGCTCTTAGCTTCAACACATCCATGTGCCTCTTCTCCAGCGACTTCTCCCCATTAACAAAACCCTCATCGGTATGTGAACAAAGCCAAAGTCGCTGCGAGCCGTGACCCAAGTTTTTAGGTGTGCAGTTGAAGGAGCAGAGAGGCGAGTCCTTGTACGGATCTCTTCATATTCCCAACTACAATTTAGCTATGTCCGTCTGTCAGAATACATATATAGTATGTGAACTAGTCCCTCGGTTTTTAAGATATTGCTCTGAAACACGATCTCTAATCACGAACCTACCACACTAACTTCACCTAATCTATGTTCAAGATGATGTGGCAAGCTGTTTTACTAATTTTATTGATCGTAAAAGCTTCCAAATGCATAAAAAATCGTTTTAAAAGATTATACATGTTACAATGAAACTTTTTCAGTTTTTTCCTTTAAATTTTTTCCAATCATTACATACATACATATAAGGTAATATTACATAACTGACACTTGAATATATCTACAAAGGCAGTGAACTTGCAATTGCCGTCGAACTTGAATTTACAGCCTTAGAGAAACGGCATAGACAAATAACCCTCAAATAAAAAAAAGCTATTTATAATGAAAACAAAGCAAACAAGTTAAGCAAATAATACGAGTACACCTTTATCGCCCTTTTATAACTGCACATTTTTTGTGAGCGTTTCAGCGAATTCTGAAAAAAAGTTGTACTGCATATGTGAATGGATGGATCTACACTGAAAATAATATATTGTGTAGGAAAACCTTCTTACTAGTTATTAAAAATTGCAGAAAAGCAATGCAGATCAAGGCAGTCTTTAGAATGAAAACGAACACCCGACATGACATATAGCAGATAATCACGATTCCAGTATTAGATATAATCCGAGAGACTATTATCGATGGGAATTATAATAAGACTAGATCCAAAAAAAAACTCGAAATTTTGGTGGCACACGAGTAGACGCGTTCAAACCCTCGTAAATCGAGTTTACATTTGCTAATCGCTGTTGTATCAGAAAAATTTTATTAATTTCCAAAGAGGCTACTAGTAATGAAAAGTGGATCACTAACGGCAATAGCAAGCGAACCGCAGTGCCAACCAGAATTGCTAGTCAAAATGTTCTTGGTACATGTTAGGTAGAATTTTTAAAGAATAATCTACAATGAATTGCTCTACCTGGCGGTAAACTCTTCATTTGAATCTCAATATTTGTACCGATTGAAGTAAGCAATCGCGTAGAGCGGCCACGATAACAGCAGGCCACACATATTGATAGTGACTCGCTAGAAGCCCCCGGAGCTTGGTTAGGAGGTGCTTATGCAACCACCTTATAGACCGCACTTGGCATCAATCGATTTCTAACTATTTCTGTCTATGGCGAATGATTTTGCGGTTAAAAAATTCGTCTCAAATGAAGCTTGTGCTGATAATCTAAACTAAGCTTGCAGTTAGTTAATCTCCGCAGTGTACCGAAATTCATGAATATGAAAAAAGCTGGCTACGAACGGCGAAGAAAGGAAGGTAGACAGACCGGCTGCTACCTTTTATGCCGTGCTAATGACCCATCATTAAGTCTTTTTTGGCATAATACGCACTAGTTTACACGAGCACAAAAACACAAACAAAACCTAAGCATAATAATTGCGTAAGTGATAGAAGTTTGGCAAATAAACAGAACATAATAGAAGGAGAAAAAAGAAATAAGACAAGTGAACGACCGTGCAAGTTGCACGCAACCAAAAAGTCACCCGTGCCACATGCACGAATATGCGTGGCGAAGCTGAGAACACCAAAATGAAATGTATAATAACAGGCGTGGGTACATTTAATATAATAATGATAATAAGAATAATAATAATAAGCGGAGCGGATCAATTTCCACAATAAATAAACATTTGACAGAGGCAAGATCAGCTACTGGCATAAATACAAACACATACACATAAATACATATATTTAATGTGCCTGAAAATGCGGAAAAAAGCTGCCGTTCAAGAAATAGCGGTCATGTCAGCGATTGACATTCCAGCGTCATGATTGGCTGTTAACCGACTGGTTGGCTCAACAGCTGCCTGGCTGGCTAACTGTCTGATTGACTCGCACTCGCTGACTGGTAATTGGACTCCGTATCCGCCAGTTGCTCTCTGACTCCGACAAGTGTTGTCATTGCTGCTGCAACAAGTTGCCGGCTGAGATATGCAACGCTCTGGCCGTCTGAATCGCTAGCTGATGGCCAAATGCCGAACGTCAATCCGCCGACCACCGACCGCAAAAAATAATTGCGTAATTTGCGACGACAACGATGACGGTAAGCTGCTTCGAATGCCAGCTGACAAGTGGAATCAGCAGAAAATTCAAGCGAGAAAAAAACAGGAACAAGCAACATAAATACATATCAAATAACAACAACACTGCAGCAGGCCAATGTCCGTTTAAGCAAGCGATTTCCGTATTAAAGTCGGTGCTTCAAAGTGGCGGAAGCTTCTGAAAACAGTTACTAAAATGTCTTCAAAAGAAAGCGAAAGAACAGAGTACATAGCTTGGAAGTATTTAAGATTACAACAAACTAAAAGCGCAGTAAGGCATAATTAGACATTTGGTATTGTGGAGGGTTACATGGGAAAAGATTTAGAAACGAAGGGAGTGAGTTGTTTTAAATACCTTTGGTACCCCTGCTGACTTATACAGATATTATTCATAGCTAAAGGGCCTGCTGTTGGCTACAGGTTCCCTTCTTCGGAATAAGAGGAATACAGTGTTTTAGCGATGAGAAAGAATTAGAGGATATAACTTCTTTCGGCATTCAAACAGCTGTAACCTTCGAAACAACCTCCACAAAATTAAAATTATGTCGACCTTTTAATTCAGTAATTTAATTTTTTCAATTCAGTCAGTAATGCTACTTTAAAGGGCTCCCGACTATAATGAGGTCCGAACCCCTTTGAATAGCCGACATAACAGTGATTTCACTTTGTGTTTAATTCTGGATATCATGGCAACCATTTTGCTATCCCACAACTCATCCAATCAATTCTGATAAAAAATTGTAAAAGTCGCTGACATATTCTCCAACAAATTATATGTATGTATATCCCGTCCAGAGCTTCGGAATCGCCCACATTTTAACTTGCCATCAGCAGTTTGACAAATCTCCACCAGCGGCATTTCTTTGATTGCTCACTATGTCACACGCAGTTGTCCTACTCATTCCATTACAGTGAGATTTTCTCCTTGATTGTTGCTATTGTTTTTGCTGCACTTGATTTGTAGATACTTCCGTTGCTTGTGGCGTGATTTATCAATACCGCCCACTTATTTTTATCTTCCATATTGTAATCACTCTATTATTTTATATTTTTGGCATATGTTCACCTGCGGCCGTGAAATCTTCCTCCAACGTTGTTGGTGTTGTTTCAACTTTAGTTTTATGTTGTTGGTGGAAGTAAGATCTGAGCGCTTAACTACAGTGTTTCATAACAACAATTAATGGGTATACAAACATTTTTGATTTGAGAAATAAAAAAATTAAACAAAATTGCAAAAAATTTCTTGATTTATACTTGTTCTTTCAGCTACTAGCTCTATCTTCTGTAGCATATAATTCTCCTCGACTTATGTGATTAGTTTATCTACTATACCTACTATTCTGCATTACTTATTTTAATCCACTGCTTTAGTGTTGCTTAGCCGCTCGTTGCTCTCCTACGCCTTCCTGCTGCACAGCTACTACCAACTAATTGTCTTTGATTTGACGGTGATTACTTTGTGGCATGCCACAACTGGCCTTGTATTGACTTGCTAGTCTTGTTTGTTTACTTTTTGTTTTTAATTATCTTTTCTTTTTGCATTAATTCACTGAATTAACAAGTAATTGAATAATTTTAGCTGTCAATGCCCGAAAATGGCCCATATTTCTTTAACTTTTTGCTGAGAAGCTGGATCTGCATGTCTATAGATAATTTCAAAACCGCTAATAAAGCTTAATAAGATTTCAATCATGGCATTTTAGAATAATCAGAAAGATTATTTTTTAAAAAATTTGGCATTTTCTTCTTGGCTATCAACATCGACTGCAAAAACAGATCGAATCGGTAAGAAGGCAATGCTCTGTGTTTGGTGAGATCAGAAGTGTGTGGTAAATTTTTTTAAAACCTAGTGAAACTGCTAATACTAATCGCTATGTACAACAAATGATCAATTTGAACCATGCATTGATTGAAAAACGACCAAAATGGACCAGAAGACGCAGCAAGTAATTTTGTTACGCGACAATGC